>NW_020191239.1:0-98134 GCF_002263795.3 Bos taurus
GCCACAGTCAGCTCCTGGTCTTGTTTTTGCTGACTGTATAGTGCTTCTCCCTCTTTGGCTGCAAAGAATATAATCAATCTGATTTCGGTGTTGACCATCTGGTGATGTCCATGTATAGAGTCTTCTCTCGTGTTGTTGGAAGAGTGTGTTTGTTATGACCAGTGCATTTTCTTGGCGAAACTCTATTAGTCTTTGGCCTACTTCATTCCATATTCCAAGACCAAATTTGCCTGTTACTCCAGGTGTTTCTTGACTTCCTACTTTTGCATTCCAGTTCCCTATAATGAAAAGGACATCTTTTTTGGGTGTTAGTTCTAAAAGGTCTTGTAGGTCTTCAAAAACCATTCAACTTCAGCTTCTTCAGCATTACTGGTTGGGGCCTAGACTTGGATTACTGTGATATTGAATGGTTTGCCTTGGAAATGAACAGAGATCATTCTGTTGTTTTTGAGATTGCATCCAAGTACTTCATTTTGGACTGTTTTGTTGACCATGATGACTACTCCATTTCTTCTGAGGGATTCCTGCCCGCAGTAGTAGATATAATGGTCATCTGAGTTAAATTCACCCATTCCAGTCCATTTCAGTTTACTTATTCCTAGAATGCCGACATTCACTCTTGCCATCTCTTGTTTGACCACTTCCAATTTGCCTTGATTCATGGACCTGACATCCAGGTTCCTATGCAATATTGTTCTTTACAGCATCGGACCTTGCTTCTATCTCCAGTAACATCCACAGCTGGGTATTCTTTTTGCTTTGGCTTCATCCCTTCATTCTTTGGAGTTATTTCTCCACTGATCTCCAGTAGCATATTGGGCACCTACTGACCTGGGGAGTTTCTCTTTCAGTATCCTATCATTTTGCCTTTTCATACTGTTCATGGGGTTCTGAAGGCAAGACTACTGAAGTGGTTTGCCATTCCCTTCTCCAGTGGACCACATTCTGTCAGGTCTCTCCACCATGACCCGCCCATCTTGCACTGCCCCATGGGCATGGCTTAGTTTCATTGAGTTAGACAAGGCTGTGGTCTTAGTGTGATTAGATTGACTAGTTTTCTGTGAGTATGGTTTCAGTGTGTTTGCCCTCTGATGCCCTCTTGCAACAGCTACCATCTTACTTGGGTTTCTCTTACCTTGGGTGTAGGGTATTTCTTCACAGCTGCTCCAGCAAAGCGCAGCCATTGCTCTTTACCTTGGATGAGGGGTATCTCCTCACTGCCACCCTTTCTGACCTTCAATGTGGGATAGCTCCTCTAGGCCCTCCTGCGCCCGTGCAGCCATGGCTCCTTTTTGTGTATAATGTGTCCTAATACACTCTGACAGAGACCTCTGGTGGATTCTAGATGGGTCTTTTTGAAAGTCTCACACACTTGATTTTCTGAAGCAACATCCACATCTACTCCATCTTGCTGTTGTTCACCTTGGTGAAGCCCAAAAGTCCTTCCAGCTGCATTTATTAAAGCCCTGCTGTGTGCCCTGAGATCAACACCATTAGAGATGTCACTGCACAAAACCTCTTAGTTTACAAACAAGACGGTCAGCCATGAGACAGGAAGGACCTACACTGGGAAGAATTAAGGAACACTAGGATGCTCAGCTCTCATTCCTGCCTGTAAGGAACCTGTCTCTACATGGAGCTTGTTAAGACAGAGGGCTGGGAAAAGGTCAGCAGCTTAGTTCAGTTCAGCCACTGAGTCGTGTTCGACTCTTTGTGACACCATGGGCTGCAACATGCCAGGCCGTCCTATCACCAAATCCCAGAGTTTACTCAAACTCATGTCCATTGAGTTGGTGATGCCATCCAACCATCTCATCCTCTGTTGTCCTTTTCTCCTCCTGCCTTCAATCTTTCCCAACATCAGGGTATTTTCAAATGAGTTCTTTTCATCAGTTCTTTGCATCAGGTGGCCAAAGTATTGGAGTTTCAGCTTTAACATCAGTCCTTCCAATGAATATTCAGGACTGATTTCCCTTATGATAAACTGGTTGAATCTCCTTACAGTCCAAGGGACTCTTAGGAGTCTTCTCCAACACCACAGTTCAAAAGCATCAATTCTTCAGTGCTCAGCTTTCTTTATAGTCCAACTGTCACATCCATATATGACTACTGGAAAAACCATAGCTTTGACTACCCGGATGTTTGTTGGCAAAGTAATGTCTCTGGTTCTTAAGAAGCTGTCTAGGTTAGTCATAACTTTTCTTTCAAGGAGTGAGCATCTTTTAATTTCATGGCTGCAATCACCATCTGCAGTGATTTTGGAGATCCCCAAAATGAACTCTGTCACTATTTCCAGTGTTTTCCCTTCTATTTCCCATGAAGTGATGGGTCCAGATGCCATGATCTTCTTTTTATGAATGTTGAGTTTTAAGCCAACTTTTTCACTCTACTCTTTTACTTTTGTCAAGAGGTTTTCTAGTTCTTCTTTGCTTTCTGCCATAAGGGTAATGTCATCTGCATATTTGAGGTTATTGCTATTTCTCCCTGCAATCTTGATTCCAGCTTGTGCTTCATCCAGCCCAGTATTTCTCATGATGCCCTCTGCATACAAGTTAAATAAGCAGGGTGACAATATGTTGTTCCATGTCCAGTTCTAACTGTTGCTTCTTGACATTTAGAGGGTTTTAATACAGGATAGTAAGCGCTGACTGAAAGCAGAAGTGGCAGCTGGAGGCTTTCACTGAAGTTGGAAAGTTCCCTGTGCCCAGGGATGGGCAGAAAGTGCCCCAGGGGCCTCAGGCTGGTCAGGTATGTGGAGCCTGAGAAGACAACCCAGTTCTTTTTTTTTAATTAATTAATTAACTAATTTATTTTACTTTACAATATTGTATTGGTTTTACCATACATTGACTTGAATCCGCCATGGGTGTACATGTGTTCCCCATCGTAAACCCCCCTCCCAGTCCCTCCTCATCCCATCCCTCTGGGTCATCCCAGTGCACCAGCCCTGAGCACCCTGTGTTATAAATCGAACCTGGACTGGTGATTTGTTTCACATATGATAATTTACATGTTTTAATGCAATTCTCCCATATCATCCTGCCCTCGCCCTCTCCCACAGAGTCCAAAAGACTGTTCTATACATCAGTGTCTCTTTTGCTGTCTCCTATACAGGGTTATTGTTACCATCTTTCTAAATTCCATATATATGCATTAGTATACTGTATTGGTGTTTTTCTTTCTGGCTTACTTCACTCTGTATAATAGGCTCCAGTTTCATCCACCTCATTAGAACTGACTCAAATGTATTCTTTTTAATGGCTGAGTAATATTCCATTGTGTATATGCACCACAGATTTCTTATCCATTCATCTGCTGAGGGACATCTAGGTTGCTCCCATGTCCTGGCTATTATAAACAGTGCTGTGATGAACATTGGGGTACACGTGTCTCTTTCATTTCTGGTTTCCTCGGTGTGTATGCCCAGCAGTGGGATTGCTGGATCATAAGGCAGTACTATTTCAAGTTTTTTAAGGAATCTCCACACTGTTCTCCATAGTGGCTGTACTAGTTTGCATTCCCACCAACAGTGTAAGAGGGTTCCCTTTTCTCCACACCCTCTCCAGCATTTATTGCTTGTAGACTTTTGGATAGCAGCCATTCTGACTGACGTGAAATGGTACCTCACTGTGGTTTTGATTTGCATTTCTCTGATAATGAGTGATGCTGAACATCTTTTCATGTGTTTGTTAGCCATCTGTATGTCTCCTTTGGAGAAACGTCTTTCTAGTTCTTTGGTCCACTTTTTGATTGGATCATTTATTTTTCTGGAATTGAGCTGCAGGAGTTGCTTGTATATTTTTGAGATTAATTATTTGTCCATTGCTTCATTTGCTATTATTTTCTCCCATTCTGAAGCCTGTCTTTTCACCTTGCTTATAGTTTCCTTTGTTGTTCAGAGGCTTTTAATTTTTATTAGATCCCATTTCTTTATTTTTGCTTTTGTTTTCAATATTCTGGGAGGTGGGTCATAGAGGATCCTGCTGTGGTTTATGTTGGAGAGTGCTTTGCCTATGTTTTCCTCTAGGAGTTTAATAGTTTCTGGTCTTATGTTGAGATCTTTAATCCATTTTGAGTTTATTTTTGTGTATGGTGTGAGAAAGTGTTCTAGTTTCATTCTTTTACAAGTGGTTGGCCAGTTTTCCCAGCACCATTTGTTAAAGAGATTGTCTTTTCTCCATTGTATATTCTTGCCTCCTTTGTCAAAGATAAATATCCATAGGTGTGTGGATTTAACTCTGAGCTTTCTATTTTGTTCAATTGATTTATATTTCTGTCTTTGTGCCAGTACCATACTGTCATGATAAGCGTGGCTTTGTAGTAGAGCCTGAAGTCAGGCAGGTTGATTCCTCCAGTTCCATTCTTCTTTCTCAAGATTGCTTTGGCTATTTGAAATTTTTTTTGTATTTCCATACAAATTGTGAAATTATTTGTTTTAGTTCTGTGAAAAATAACATTGGTAGCTTGATAGGGATTGCATCTAGTAGTATACTCATTTTCACTATATTGATTCTTTCAATCAATGAACACGGTATATTTCTCCATCTATTTGTCTCCTCTTTGATTTCTTTCACCAGTGTTTTATAGTTTTCTCTATATAGGTCTTTTGTTTCTTTAGGTAGATATATTCCTAAGTGTTTTATTCTTTTTGTTGCAATGGTGAATGGAATTGTTTCCTTAATTTCTCTTTCTGTTTTCTCATTGTTAGTGTATAGGAATGCAAGGGATTTCTGTGTGTTGATTTTATATCCTGCAACTTGACTATATTTATTGATTAGCTCTAGTAATTTTCTGGTGGTGTCTTTAGGGTTTTCTATGTAGAGGATCATGTTATCTGCAAACAGTGAGAGTTTGACTTCTTCTTTTCAAATTTGGATTCCTTTTATTTCTTTTTCTGCTCTGATTGCTCTGGCCAAAACTTCCAAAACTATGTTGAATAGTAGTGGTGAGAGTGGGCACCCTTGTCTTGTTTCAGACTTTAGGGGAAATGCTTTCAATTTTTCACCATTGAAGATAATGTTTGCTGAGGGTTTGTCATCTATAGCTTTTATTATGTTGAGGTATGTTCCTTCTATTCCTGCTTTCTAGAGGGTTTTTTATCATAAATGAATGTTGAGTTTTGTCAAAGGCTTTCTCTGCATCTATTGAGATAATCATATGGTTTTTATTTTTCAATTTGTTAATGTGGTATATTACCTTGATTGAGTTGTGGATATTGAAGAATTCTTGCATCCCTGGGATAAAGCCTACTTGGTCATGATGTATGATCTTTTTAATATATTGTTGGATTCTGTTTGCTAGAATTTTGTTAAGGATTTTTGCATTTATGTTTATCAGTGATTTTGGCCTATAGTTATCTTTTTTTGTGACATCTTTGTCAGGTTTTGGTATTAGGGTAATAGTGGCCTCATAGAATGAGTTTGGAATTTACCTTCCTCTGCAATTTATCTGGAAGAGTTTTAGTAGAATAGGTATTAATTCTCTAATTTTTTGGTAGAATTCAGCTGTGAAGCCGTCTGGTCCTGGGCTTTTGTTTGTTGGAAGATTTCTGATTACAGTTTCAATTTCCATGCTTGTGATGGGTCTATTAAGATTTTCTATTTCTTCCTGGTTCAATTTTATTTTATTCATTTATTTTTTTAAATTTTATTTTATTTTTAAACTTTACATAATTGTATTAGTTTTGCCAAATTAGAAAGTTTTACTTTTCTAAGAATTTGTCCATTTCTCCCAAGTTGTCCGTTTTATTTGCATATAGTTGCTGATAGTAGTCTCTTACAATCCTTTGTATTTCTGTGTTGTCTGTTGTGATCTTTCCATTTTCATTTCTAATTTTGTTGATTTGATTTTTCTCCCTTTGTTTCTTGATGAGTCTGCCTAATGGTTTGTCAATTTTATTTATCTTCTCAAAGAACCAGCTTTTGGTTTTGTTGATTTTTGTCTTTTTGTTTCTTTTGCATTTATCTTTGCTGTAATCTTTAAGATTTCTTTCCTCCTACTAACCCTGGGGTTCATAACTTCTTCCTTTTCAAGTTGCTTTTGGTGTAGAGTTAGGTTATTTATTTGACTTTTTTCTTGTTTCTTGAGGTAAGCCTGTATTGCTATGACCGTTCCCCTTAGCATTGCTTTTACAGTGTCCCATAGGTTTGGGGTTGTTGTGTTTTCATTTTCATTCGTTTCTATGCATATTTTGATTTCTTCTGTGATTTGTTGGTTATTCAGCAGTTGCGTTGTTCAGCCTCCATATGTTGGAATTTTTAATAGTTTTTCTCCTGTAATTGAGATCTAATTTTACTGCATTGTGGTTAGAAAAGATGCTTGGAATGATTTCAATTTTTTTTTTTTTTTTTAATTTACCAAGGCTAGATTTATGGCCCAGGATGTGATCTATCCTGGAAAAGCTTCCGTGTGTGCTTGAGAAAAAGAAATTCATTGTTTTGGGGTGAAATGTCCTATAGATATCAACTAGTTCTAACTGGTCTATTGTATCATTTAAGGTTCATGTTTCCTTGTTAATTTTCTGTTTAGTTGATCTATCCGTAGGTGTGAGTGGGGTATTAAAGTCTCCCACTGTTACTGTATTATTGTTAATTTCCCCTTTCACACTTGTTAGCATTTGTCTTACATGTTGTGGTGTTCCTATGTTGGGTGCATATATATTTTTGATTGTTATATCTTCTTCTTGGATTGCTCCTTTGATCTTTATGTAGTGTCCATCTTTGTCTCTTTTCACAACCTTTGTTTTAAAGTCTATTTTATCTGATATGAGTATTGCTACTCCTGCTTTCTTTTGGTCTCTATTTGCATGGAATATCGTTTTCCATCCCTTAACTTTCAGTCTATATGTGTCCCTTGTTTCAAGGTGGATCTCTTGTAGACAACATATATAGGGGTCTTGTTTTTGTATCCATTCAGCCAGTCTTTGTCTTTGGTTGGGCCATTCAACCCATTTACATTTAAGGTCATTATTGATAAGTATGATCCCATTGCCATTTACTTTATTGTTTTGGGTTCGAGTTTATACACCCTTTCTGTGTTTCCTGTCTAGAGAAGATTCATTAGCATTTGTTGGAGAGCTGGTTTGGTGGTTCTGAATTTTCTCAGCTTTTGCTTGTCTGTAAAGCTTTTGATTTCTCCTTCATATTTGAATGAGATCCTTGCTGGGTACAGTAATCTGGGCTGTAGGTTATTTTCTTTCATCATTTTAAGTATGTCCTGCCATTCCCTTCTGGCCTGAAGAGTTTCTATTGAAAGATCAACTGTTATCCTTATGGGAATACCCTTGTGTGTTATTTGTTGTTTTTCCCTTGCTTCTTTTAATATTTGTTCTTTGTGTTTTATCTTTGTTAATTTGATTAATATGTGTCTTGGGGTGTTTCTCCTTGGGTTTATCCTGTTTTGGTCTCTCTGGGTTTCTTGGACTTGGGTGATTATTTCCTTCCCCATTTTCAGGAAGTTTTCAACTATTATCTCCTCAAGTATTTTCTCGTGGTCTTTCTTTTTGTCTTCTTCTTCTGGGAATCCATGATTCGATGTTGGTGTGTTTAACATTGTCCCAAAGGTCTCTGAGGTTGTCCTCATTTCTTTTAATTCCTTTTTCTTCTTTCCTCTCTGATTCATTTATTTCTACCATTCTATCTTATACCTCACTTCCATTATTCTCCTGTTGGTTCCCTCCAGAGTGTTTTTTATCTCATTTATTGCATTATTCATTATATACTGACTATTTTTTATTTCTTCTAGGTCCTTGTTAAACATTTCTTGCATCTTTTCAATCCTTGTCTCCAGGGTATTTATCTGTAACTCCAATTTGTTTTCAAGGTTTTGGATCATTTTCACTATCATTATTTGGAATTCTTTATCAGGTAGTTTCCCTATCTCTTCCTCTTTTGTTTGGTTTGGTGGGCATTTATCCTGTTTCTTTACCTGCTGGGTATTTCTCTGCCTTTTTATCTTGTTTATATTGCTGTGTTTGAGGTGGCCTTTCTGTATCCTGGCAGTTGGTGGTTCCTCTTTATTGTAGCACTTCCTGGCTTTGGGTGGGGTTGGATGCATGGCTTGTCAAGGTTTCCTGGTTAGGGAAGTTTGTGTCGGTGTTCTGGTGGGTAGAGCTGGATTTCTTCTCTCTGGAGTGCAATGAAGTGTCCAGTAATGAGTTTTTAGATGTCAGTGGGTTTTGTGTGACTTTGGGCAGCCTGTATATTGAGGTTCAGGGTTATGTTCCTGTGTTGCTAGAGAATTTGTGTGGTATGTCTTGCTCTGGAGCTTGTTGGCCCTTGGGTCGTGCTTGGTTTCAGTGTAGGTATGAAAGTGTTTGATGCATTCTTATCTATTAATGTTCCCTGGAGTCAGGAGTTCTCTGGTGTTCTCAGGATTTGGACTAAGCCTCCTGCCTCTGGTTTTCAGTATTATTCTTACAGTAGCCTCAAGACTTCTCCATCTATACATCACCAATGATAAAACATCTAGGGTAATGGTGAAAAGTTTCTCCAGAGTGAGGAACACCTGGAGAGGTACACAGAGTTACATGGAGAAGAGAAAAGGGAGGAGGGAGATAGAGGTGACAAGGAGGAGAAGAGGGGGAATCAAAAGGGGAGAGAGCAAGCTAGCCAGTAATCACTTTCCTATATGCTCTCCACAGTCTGGATCCCTCAGAGATGTTCACAGAGTTAAACAGAGAAGAGAAGAGTGAGGAAGGAGACAGAGGTGGCCAGGAGGATAAAAGGGGGAATCAAAAGGAGAAAGACAGATCCGGCCAGTAATCAGTTCCCTAAGTGTTCTCCACAGCCCAGAACACACAAAGAGATTCACTGAGTTGGGTAGAGAAGAAAAGGGGGGAAGGGAGCGATAGAGGTGACCTGTTGGAGAAAAAGGAGAGTCAGAAGGGGGAGAGGGCAATCAAGCCAGTGATCTCGCTCCCAAGTTAAAATGGGTACTGAAGTTTGGGTTCTTAAAGGTACAAAGTTGATGACAAATACCAAAAAGCAAAGATTAAAAATCTAGAGTAGAGGTTAGATTCTCAAAATTACAATGTTAAAAAAAAAAGTCACAAAAATTATTAAAAATATATATACAAAGTTTGCTTTTAAAATAGGGTCTTTTTTTTTTTCCTCAAGGTAATAGTAGGTTATAAAAATGAAAATTAAAGCTGTAATGGGGACTTAAAAATCAAAAAAATAAAATAAAATATTTTTTTAATTTAAAAAAATGATAGTTAAAATATATCTAAGACATTCTCTGGAGCTATTGCAGACAGTGTGGGGTCAGTTCATTCTCAGATAGTTCCTTGGTCCAGCTTGTACTTCTCAAGGGCTATAGGCCCCTTCCTATGTAGTCGGTGCTAACTACAGGATTTTAATCTACTGCACCTGTCACTTCCAGAGCGGTTCCCTCTGTTTATTTTAGCTTCTTCTGTTTGCGGGTCTCTTCAGTGTCTAATTTCTGCCCTAACACAAGGTACGTGATGGTGGTCACCTTTTTTAGGCTCGCTTGTTCAGTCGTGCTTTGGGAAGGGAGGGACACTGCAAAAAATATCACTAGCATGTGCTCACAGTGATTCAGCCACACTGGGTTTGTCCCCGCTCACAGTGTGTGTGCTTCTCCAGTCTGCTCAGACTCTAGGTTGCTCTGCTGGGAACTGTCTGATGTGGGCCCAGGTTTGCATGCACTTCCCAGGTCTAAGCTGCTCAGGTTAAGGTTCTCAGATACTCCACAAAGGGGCAGACTTGGTTGGGCCTGCATTTTGTTCCTGTCCCGGGTCTGAGCAGCTCAGGTGACCAGGGGCTTGGCACGTGTAGTCTCCCTCAGTTGAAGGCTGTGGCTTATCCCCTCCCCCGTCCCAGCCACTCTATTTTCTGGGTGTACAATGGGCTTGCCTTCTCGGGTGTGCCGTGTGTCTCTTCTGGGGAGCTGATCTCTGGCTGCGACCCTCCTGGCAGATGTTGACCATCCAGAATCCCAAGAAGTCTTGGTTAGCAACAAAGTCTGCTTGCAGTTTGGTATAGGATGCCTTTCTTGGGCTGCAATTGCCCCCTTCTAGCTCTGGCTGCCCTCACCTGCCTGTCTCTGGAGGGGGATGGGCCTGTCCACAGCCAGCTAGCTCTGCTCAGTCCTTTGTTCTGTGAGCATGCTTGGCAGTGTCTTGGGTTAGGGCTTTTCACAGGGTAGCTATCACACAGTCGGGCGGGTCATGGTGGAGAGGTCTGACAGAATGTGGTCCACTGGAGAAGGGAATTGGCAAACCACTTCAGTATTCTTGCCATGAGAACCCCATAAACAGTATGAAAAGGCAAAATGATAGAATACTGAAAGAGGAACTCCTCAGGTCAGTAGGTGCCCAATATGCTATGGGAGATCAGTGGAGAAATAACTCCAGAAAGAATGAAGGGATGGAGCCAAAGCAAAAAGAATACTCAGTTGTGGATGTGACCGGATATAGGAAGCAAGGTCTGATGCTGTAAAGAGCAATATTGCATAGGAACCTGGAATGTCAGGTCCATGAATCAAGACAAATTGGAAGTGGTCAAACAAGAGATGGCAAGACTGAACGTCGACATTCTAGGAATCAGCAAACTGAAATGGACTAGAATGGGTGAATTTAACTCAGATGACCATTATATCTACTACTGCAGGCAGGAATCCGTCAGAAGAAATGGAGTAGCCATCATGGTCAACAAGAGTTTGAAATGTAGTACTTGGATGCAATCTCAAAAATGACAGAATGATCTCTGTTCATTTCCAAGGCAAACCATTCAATATCACAGTAATCCAAGTCTATGCCCCAACCAGTAACGCTGAAGAAGCTGAAGTTGAACAGTTACATGAAGACTTACAAGACCTTTTAGAACTAACACCCAAAAAAGGTGTCCTTTTCATTATAAGGGACTGGAATGCAAAAGTAAGAAGTCAAGAAACACCTGGAGTAACAGGCAAATTTGGCCTTGGAATATGGAATGAAGCAGGGAAAAGACTAATAGAGTGTTGCCAAGAAAATGCACTGGTCATAGCAAAACACCCTCTTCCAACAGTACAAGAGAAGACTCTATACATGGACATCACCAGATGGTCAACACTGAAATCAGATTGATTATATTCTTTGCAGCCAAAGATGGAGAACCACTATACAGTCAACAAAAACAAGACCAGGAGCTGACTGTGGCTCAGATTATGAACTCCTTATTGCCAAATTCAGACTTAAATTGAAGAAAGTAGGGAAAACCACTAGACCTTTCAGGTATGACCTAAATCAAATCCTTTATGATTATACAGTGGAAGTGAGAAATAGATTTAAGGGCCTAGATCTGATAGAGTGCCTGATGAACTATGGAATGAGGTTCATGACATTGTACAGGAGACAGGGATCAAGACCATCCCCATGGAAAAGAAATGCATAAAAAAGCAAAATGGGTGTCTGGGGAGGTCTTACAAATAGCTGTGAAAAGAAGAGAAGCAAAAAACAAAGGAGAAAAGGAAAGATATAAGCATCTGAATGCAGAGTACCAAAAAATAGCAAGAAGAGATAAGAAAGCCTTCCTCACCAATCAATGAAAAGAAATAGAGGAAAATAACAGAATGAGAAAGACTAGAGATCTCTTTAAGAAAATTAGAGATACCAAGAGAACATTTCATACAAAGATGGGCTAGATAAAGGACAGAAATTTTATGGACCTAACAGAAGCAGAAGACATTAAGAAGAGGTGGCAAGAATACACAGAAGAACTGTACAAAAAAGATCTTCACGACCAATATAACCACGATGGTGTGATCACTGACCTAGAACCAGATATCCTGGAATGTGAAGTCAAATTGACCTTAGAAAGCATCACTACGAACAAAGCTAGTGGAGGTGATGGAATTCCATTTGAGCTCTTTCAAATCCTGAAAGATGATGCTGTGAAAGTGCTGCACTCAATACGCCAGCAAATTTGGAAAACTCAGCAGTGGTCACAGGACCGGAAAATGTCAGTTTTCATTCCAATCCCAAAGAAAGACAATGCCAAAGAAAGCTCAAACTACCGCACAATTGTACTCATCCCACACGCTAGTAAAGTAATGCTCAAAATTCTCCAAGCCAGGCTTCAGCAATACGTGAACTGTGAACTTTCAGATGTCCAAGCTTGTTTTAGAAAAGGCAGAGGAACCAGAGACCAAATTGCCAACATCCGCTGGATCATGGAAAAAGCAAAACAGTTCCAGAAAAACATCTATTTCTGATTTATTGACTATGCCGAAGCCTTTGACTGTGTGGACCACAATAAACTGGAAAATTCTGAAAGAGATGGGAATACCAGACCACCTGACCTGCCTCTTGAGAAATTTGTATGCAGGTCAGGAAGCAACAGTTAGAACTGCACATGGAACAACAGACTGGTTCCAAATAGGAAAAGGAGTACGTCAAGGCTGTACATTGTCACACTGCTTATTTAACTTCTATGCAGAGTACATCATGAGAAACATTGGGCTGGAAGAAGCACAAGCTGGAATCAAGATTGCCGGGAGAAATATCAATAACCTCAGACATGCAGATGACACCACCGTTATGGCAGAAAGTGAAGAGGAGCTAAAAAGCCTCTTGACGAAAGTGAAAGAGGAGAGTGAAAAAGTTGGCTTAAAACTCAACATTCAGAAAACGAAGATCATGGCATCTGGTCCCATCACTTCATGGGAAATAGATGGGGAAACAGTGTCAGACTTTATTTTTCTGGGTTCCAAAATCACTGCAGATGGTGACTACAGCCATCAAATTAAAAGAAGCTTACTCCTTGGAAGAAAAGTTATGACCAACCTAGGTAGCATATTCAAAAGCAGAGACATTACTTTGCCAACAAAGGTCTGTCTAGTCAAGGCTATGGTTTTTCCAGTGGTCTTGTATGGATGTGAGAGTTGGACTGTGAAGAAGGCTGAGCACTGAAGAATTGATGCTTTTGAACTGTGGTGTTGGAGAAGACTCTTGAGAGTCCCTTGGACTGCAAGGAGATCCAACTAGTCCATTCTGAAGGAGATCTTTGGAAGGAATGATGCTAAAGCTGAAACTCCAGTACTTTGGCCACCTCATGCGAGGAGTTGACTCATTGGAAAAGACTCTGATGCTGGGAGGGATTGGGGGCAGGAGGAGAAGGGGACGACAGAGGATGAGATGACTGGATGGCATCACTGAGTCAATGGACGTGAGTCTGAATGAACTCTGGGAGTTGGTGATATACAGGGAGGCCTGGTGTGCTGCAATTCATGGGGTCGCAAAGAGTTGGACACGACTGAGCCACTGAACTGAACTGATCCCACAGTCTGGGTTGCTATCTCAAGCTAGTTCCCTCAGATTGCCCTCAGGACATTTAGGCGGGTCCTTACCCTAAGCAATGCAGCCCGCTCCTCCCTTTCCCTCCCCTGATATCTAGTGGGGGATGAGAGTGTGGGCTGCTGCTCCACTGGGAGTTGCTGTTGGGCACGTAATTTGTGGGTTTTATTTATTTATTTTTCATCTCAGTTATTTTGCCCTCTGAGATTCCAAGGTTTGCCACAGACCTGCCGGAGAGAGTGTTTCCTGGTGTTTGGAAACTTCTCTCTTTTTTAAGACTCCCTTCCTGGGGGGGATCTCTGTCCTTACCTCTTTTGCCTTTCTTTTTATCTTTTATATTTTGTCCTACCTCCTTTCAAAGACAATGGGCTGCCTTTCTGGGTGCTTGATGTTCTCTGCCAGCATTCAGAAGTTGTTCTGTGGAATTTGCTCAGCATTCAAATGTTCTTTCAATGAATTTTGAGGGAGAAAGTGGCCTCCCTGTCCTATTCCTCTGCCATCTTAGGACCACCTCCGAGGACCCAGTTCTTTTGCTATAGGATGAGTAGAAGTTCAGGTGTGGAGGGAGGAGGAAACAGGGCTGTGACGAGAACAGCAGGCATGTCCTCACCTGGAGGAGGTGGGGTGTTTGGCAGAGATAAGCTGTTTAGAAATTCTTGCTTTCAGGTCCTGTGTTAGTTTCCTGGGGCTGTGTCCATCCAGGCTTCTCTCACAGGAGACCAGAGCCTGGGAAGTTTAGAAATAATATAAGTTTATCTCTCATAGTTTTGGAAGCTGGGAAAGTCTAAGATCAAGTGGTGGGCAGTTTGGTTTCTCCTTAGACCTCTCTACTTGGCTTCTAATGGCCTTCTTCTTGCATGGTCCTCACATGGTCCTCCCTCTGTCCACGTGCACCGCTGTGTCTCTGTTCTTATGTCTTAGTCTCCTCTTCTAAGGACACCAGTCAGATTATATTTGGCCCACCCTAATGGCATCATCTAACTTAAATACCTCTTTGAAGGTCCTGTCACCAAATTCTAAGGTACTGGGGGTTAAGACATCAGCATGTACATTTGTAGGGAAAAGAATTCATTCACAATTCATGCTACCTAGCAAAGTAAAATGGAGAAGGCAATGGCACCCCACTCCAGTACTCTTACCTGGAAACTCCCATGGATGGAGGAGCCTGGTAGGCTGCAGTCCATGGGGTCGCTAAGAGTTGGACACGACTGAGCGACTTCATTTTCACTTTTCCCTTTCATGCATTGGAGAAGGAAATGGCAACCCATTCCTGTGTTATTGCCTCGAGAATCCCAGGGATGGGGAAGCTTGGTGGGCTGCCATCCATGGGGTCGCACAGAGTCGGACACGACTGAAGCGACTTAGCAGCAGCAGCAGCAAAGTAAAAAGATTTCAGCAAAGTTAGCAGTGTGTGTGTGTGTGAGAGAGAGAGAGAGAGAGAGAGAGAGAGAGAGAGAGAGACATGTGGAGGCATGAGAGACATCTGAGCTCTGGATACAAGGAGCTGGTATTTCACATTAACTAGCACGGTCATTTCTTTGAGCCCCCTTTTTTGGGGGGGGGGGGCAAGAATACTGGAGTGGGTTGCCATTCCCTTCTCCAGGAGATGTTCCCGACCCAGGGATTGAATCTGGGTCTCCCGCATTGCAGGCAGATACTTTACCGTCTGAGCCACCAGGGAAGTCAACCTAGATAGCATACTCAAAAGCAGAGACATTACTTTGCCAACAAAGGTCCGTCTAGTCAAGGCTATGGTTTTTCCAGTAGTCATGTATGGATGTCAGAGTTGGACTGTGAAGAAATCTGAGTGCCGAAGAATTGATGCTTCTGAACTGTGGTGTTGGAAAAGACTCTTGGCAGTCCCTTGGACTGCAAGGAGATCCAACCAGTCCATTCTAAAGGAGATCAGTCCTGGGTGTTCATTGGAAGGACTGATGCTAATGCTGAAGCTCCAATACTTTGGCCACCTCATGTGAAGAGTTTACTCATTGGAAAAGACTCTGATGCTGGGAGGGATTGGGGGCAGGAGGAGAAGGGGATGACAGAGGATGAGATGACTGGATGGCATCACTGACTTGATGGACATGAGTTTGTGTGAACTCCGGGAGTTGGTGATGGACAGGGAGGCCTGTCGTGCTGTGATTCATGGGGTCACAAAGAGTCGGACACGACTGAGTGACTGAACTGGACTGAATTGAACTGAACTGAGCATCGTCATTGTACGAGTTCTACCAAAGTTTGTGTGTAACTTGTGCTTAGTATTGGGGTGATGAAAGAGCTCTGGAGATGAATGGTGATGATGGTTACACAACAATGTAAATGTACTTAACATTACTGAGCTGTATACTTAAAAATGGTTAAAATGGTAGATTTCATATTACATGTATTTTGCCACACAAAAAATGCACAGTAATACTGACTTTCAAAGTAAGAGAGCAGCACAGCTGACCCTTGACATGGCCTCCAGCTCTCTGGTCTGACCCCCTTTCCTACCCTCTCCTGATCATGGCTTGATGAATTTTCCCTTCGAGAAATGCTTTGTGTCTTGTCATGAGTTCAGTGATTGCTCTAGTGCTGTGACAGAGATTCCCCAACCTGCCCTTCTGGCATCATGAGTAGCTCAGCCTCCCTGTTCTCAATACCCCACCCTGAACCCACAAATGTCTATCACTCTGTCTTGTGTGCATCTGCACAAATTCTCCATCTGTGTAAGAAGAGATTCTGCTGACTGTTGTATTTGCATCACTGGGAGGGGAGAAGACAGATTTCTGATTGTCAAGTGTCACTGTGATCATAACAAAAGCTCTCCCAAGTTCTTTTCTGAACTCAGGATGTGTTTATAAAGTCCTATCAACCTTTTGGGTGTAATGACTCTGGATGTACACTGGATAGAAGCAAGCTTGTTAATTAAGACTGTCCTTTGCTAATCAGAACCACATTCTCTGGGGAAACTTAGGGCAGGGAGCATGAATGCAATATTTAGGACATCACTTAGCAGCAACTGAGAATGTTCTCAGTGAGTTAGAAAATTGGATGGAACATTATGCTATGAGAGATGGTGGTTGTGTTGAAGCTTAATAATGGGGAGTATTTTGTATTAAAAGTGAGTGAATCATATTTCTACTAGCCATTAACAGTTTTCTTCAGTCATGAATCCAAGGTTATTAAGGTCCATAAGTTTTACACCTATATGTTGTTACACTTACTACACTAAGTGAGTTCTATCACCTACATAAGGTGAGGGGCCTTAGGTGAACTGATGCAGTGACACCTGTGTCCAGCCATGGATTGTGTCCTGGTCCAGCCCTACATCATCAGACCCCCCACCTCCTGCATCATCTTCTCTTCAGGTCTGTCCTAATCATATTCTGACACTGCTGTCTACACAGCTCACGCTCCTGTTCCAGCCTTTCATAGATCCCCCCTGTCCCCCCACCCCATTCAGGATGCAGTTCCAGGTCCTCAAACAGAGAACAGGCTTCTTTGCCATCTGCCCCATCAACCTTTCCAGCTCATCCCCACACGCAATAAGTATCCGACTGTGCTGGATTTATGGGGTGTCCTTTCTCATCCCTGTCTGTCTGTACATACTGGTCCCTCTGTCCCAGAGCCAGGGAGCAGTGTACCAGCACACAGAAAGAAGGTGGAAGATGGGTCCTGCCATTCCCTCTTGTTCCTCCAGAGGGCTCCCTTGCCTTCTGTCTTCCTACAGCCCTCAGTGGGGTGCACTTGACCATTTATGAGTCCCCCCCCGCTGCCACTCCCCCCACCTCGACCCTAAGCAGTGAATGCAGGAAGGTGCCTCCACCCAGCATGTTCTGTCCCAGGACCCCTGCACCTGCTGTGGTATTCTTCCAGGAATTTTCCAGATAGTCTCAGAGATCCCATGTCACTCTATGTAAGACAGCAGGACTCCCTTGCTTTACTCTCAGAGCACACATCACAGCCCGATAGTGGATTTTTCTATATTAGTTCAGTGTATTCCGCTCTCCATGGTGCAGAGTGTTGTCTACTGTCTTGAGCTGTAGGTGTATCCTCAGCACTTGGGATAGCACCTCTGCCTAACCAAAGTCTGCCAGTCGAATGAATGAAGGTGGGACTCTATATTACTTATATCCTTTCTACAATAACCTACTATGTTCCCTCTTAACACAGCATTTATATAGGATTGTTTTGATATAGGGAATTGTATGGTTAACAGCGCTTATCTAGAAATAATGTGTAAACAGCTCAACGCTGAAGCAATTATTTTTTATGGTATGACTTGGAAAACTTTACTCTTGAAAGGTTGGAAAATAAAGTATTTTTCTAGAGATTTGGATAAAAATTATTGTTTGGGAAGAAATTCAAAATCATCAATTGATCACTTCATTGTAATTATATTACCTCATCTGTGATGAAATGTTAGGAAGAAAACATTTTAAAACTTTTCAGTTGGTCCATCTTGGATAAAGCAACCCATCATATTCAATTAACATCTGCCTTCGGGGACTATTGACAGGTATTTTGAACTAAAGAAAAACAATTCCATGAGTTCCAAAGAACATTCCCAAGAATGTTCAAATTACTGTATTCATTGCATAAGCTAGCAAGGTAATGTTTAAAATCCTCCAAGGTAGGCTTCAGCAGTATGTGACCTGAAAGCTTCCAGATGTACAAGCTGGGTTTAGAGAAGGCAGAGGGACCAGAGATCAAATTGCCATCATTCACTGAATCATAGAGAAAGAAAGGAAATCTAAAAAAAAAAAAAACAAACAAACAAACTACTTCTGCTTCATTGACTATGCTAAAGCCTTTAACTGTGTGGATCACAACAAACTGTGGAAAATTCTTCAAGAGATGGGAATACCACACTACTTTACCTGTCTCCTGAGAAACCTGTATGTGGATCAAGAAGCAACAGTTAGAATTGGGCATGGAACAACTGACTGGTTCAAAATTAGGAAAGGAGTATGTCAAGGCTGTATATTGTCACCCTGCTTATTTTACTTTTATGCAGAGTACATCATGTAAAATGCTGGGCTGGATGAATCACAAGCTGGAATCAAGAATGGGGAGAATCTGGGAGAAATATGAACAGGCTACAGATGATGCCACCCTTAATGGAAGAAAGTGAAGCAGAACTAAAGAACCTCTTGATGAGGGTGAAACTGTGTACACATGTATTCTCAATCATGTCTGAGTCTGCAACCCCATGGACTGCAGCCCACCAATCTCCTTTGTCCATGGAGTTTTCCAGATAAAAATACTGGAGTGGGTTCCCATTTCTTTCTACAGGGGATCTTCCCAACTCAGGGATTGAATCCATGTCTCCTGCATTGGCAGGCAAATTCTTTATCACTGTGCCACCTGAGGATGAAAGAAGAGAGTGAAAAAGCTGGCTTGAAGCTCAACATTAAAAAACCTAAGATTATGACATCCAGTCCCACCACTTCATGCCGAATAGAAGGGGAAAATGTAGAAACAGTGACATTTTATTTTTCTGGACTCCAAAATCACTGTGGACAGTGACTGCAGCCATGAAATTAAAAGACACTTGCTCTTTGGAAGGAAAACTATGACAGACCTAGACAGTGTATTAAAAAACAAAGACATCACTTTGTGGACAAAAATCTGTATTGTCATAGCTATGGTTTTTCCAGTAGTCATATACGGATATGAGAGTAGGTCCACAAAGAAGGCTGAGTGCCAAAGAATTGATGCTTTCAAATTGTGGTCATGGAGAAGACTCTTGAGAGTCCCTTGGACTTCAAAAAGATCAAACAAGTCAGTTCTAAAGGAAATCAGTCCTGAATATTCACTGGAAGGACAGATGCTGAAGCTGAAGCTGAAACTCCAATCCTTTAGCCACCTGATGCAAAGAGCCAACTCATTGGAAAAGACCCTGACACTGGGAAAGATTGAAGGCAAAAGGAGAAGGGGGCAGCAGAGGATGGATGGTTAGATAGCATCATTGACTTAATAGACATGAATTTGAGCAAACTGTGGAGACAGTGGAAGACAGGGAAGCCTGGTGTGCTGCAGTCCATGGGGTCAAAGAGAGTTAGACATGACTTATGGACTGAATGACAACAATTCCATGAAAAACTTTAGTACTAAAAGTGGAGGAGGGGGTTACTCAGTCAAGAAACTTAGGTACAAATGCTGAACTAAGACATGTCAAGGTAAAAATAAATCTGCTTGGAATTAATGAAATGATGGTGAGTGTGTCTGCATCCCAGGGTCTTCTTTCTGATCACAGACCCTGTGTCCAGAGAGTCCCCTCAGAGTTTTTCTATTCTGAGTCCAAAGCATATGACCACTTGTGGTTAGGGAGGAGTGGGGAAGGGAGCTGGCATTTACTGAGCAGCCGGGTGGTTAGACTTCTCAGAACATGTGATTGTCATTGGTGTGATTCTGAGATGAAGAAACAGGTTTAGTGGCTTGTCTGATGGGACTGAGCTGCAGTCTACTGCCTCCAGGTTCTCCATCTGACTCACTCATCAGGCTGAGCTCTGGCCCATGTTCCTGAGATTTGCTTTGTGAGGGTGCAGGGCACTCAGAGTACCTGCCTGGAGCCCTGCCCATGCTCACTGGGGCCTCGGACCTGGCTACTCACTTCTCTGAAGGCGTTGTGGACCCTGTAGGAAAAGACTGGGGCTTAGTTCCTTGGGGTCTGCATTTAAGATGTAGGGGCAGTTTGAGGGGGTTGTTGTGAAAAAAACACTTAAGTCTGGATAGTTTAGGGGGGTCTTGGCCAAGAGAATTGTGTGTCTTGAGCTGTTGGATTATTTCCTCTGATTTGGGCCATTTGGACTCTCATCTTTCATTTTCATATTCAGAAAGTTTTTGGTTCAAATGAAACATTTACTTCCTGGTTGGGATGGAATGTTGCAGAGACGTATGGAGGCCACACTAGCATTCATTTTCTATCTAGTGCTATTTGGGAAGAAGTGTCTAGAAAATGCACTCTGGCAAAGGTTACCAAGAGTCTATTAATTTGTTGTTGTTACTATGTACATTATAAATCATAAACAATCACTTAGAAAACTGCCTGAGAAAAAATGTACAGAGTTTTAAATGATATAGCTTCCTCTTCTCCCATTCCTGTGTAGTGATGAAACAGTGTTTTAGTTCAGTCAGGTTTTGTAATCTCAATACTGATCAGTTGTTTATCATCATGAAACATGTAAATAATTGATGAGTTTTTTGAGAAAAAAAAAAAAACTAGCTGTTGGTGCCTCCTTCACTGTACTGGTTTGTAGAATTTTTTTTTTAATTTTATTTATTTTTAAACTTTACAATATTGTATTGGTTTTGCCAAATATTGAAATGAATCCGCCACAGGTATACATGTGTTCCCCATCCTGAACCCTCCTCCCTCCTCCCTCCCCATACCATCCCTCTGGGTTGTCCCAGTGCACCAGCCCCAAGCATCCAGTATCGTGCATCGAACCTGGACTGGCAACTCGTTTCATACATGATATTATACATGTTTTGATGTCATTCTCCCAAATCTTCCCACCCTCTCCCTCTCCCGCAGAGCCCATAAGACTGTTCTATACATCAGTGTCTCTTTTGCTGTCTCATATACAGGGATTTTTGAACAGAGCTGGATTCAGGTTTGCTGCTGATGAATTTGAGCACTTAGTCAGATTTATTGATTTATATTGGTACTTAGTTTGTATTATTTATTTGGTATTTAAACCATGGATCTTCAACTCCTGTGTTTTCTTTGTCTCATTATGTTTTCAAAATATATGTTTTCAGTTGGAAGCACCCCCATTCATGTTTTTACATACTGTATCTTTTACGTTTGTAGGTGTATTTGCCAAGTCTTGCATGAGAAGATCACAATCTTAGTGACTCATCAGTGGCAGTACCTGAAAGATGCAAGTCAAATTCTGTTACTGGAAAAGGTAAGTAATTTCTAGAAGTCTGTGATACTTGCTGACACTCAGGTGTGTTGAAGGCCAGGCCTCCCAACAGGTCACTCTCCTGGATTAATCGTAAATGCCCTCTTCTTCCTCAGTTGTACACTCCCTTCTTCTCAGAACTGGTGGTATTTGAAGATGAATCCAAAGGCCTGTAGAAATGTCACTATTAAACTCTAAGCCACATAAAGCTTAAAGTGTATAGAAGTACAATTACAAGGCTACTGAATCATCACTGTTCTAGTGAAATTGTTAAGGATAATGATGCAAAGTTATTTAGAACTTTTTGTTTTCCTTTTCCAGGATTTAAGTCAAATTGTATTATTTGGAAATTAGAGATACTAAGACCTGTTTGTATCCACATGATTGTCATGCAGTTTGCCTGAAGAGCATCTTCCATTAGTACAGGAAACAAGGTTGGGTAGCCAAGCACCTGGGTCAGAGACACCCTCTCTGCTGGTGTTGCCAGTCACTGGTCTCCCTGCCCAGGTCTCTACGTGTCCAATACGTGTGGGAGCCTGTGCAGCAGGAGGACAAGGCCCTGCCCTCACGGGGCTCCTGTTCTTATGGGGACAGTTATGACAAAGAAGGTGACATCCTGGCTGCCTCCCTGAGGAGCTGGTGCCTCACGGGGTCTGAGTGACATGAAGGAGGGGGCCATGCTGTCACCTGGGAGAGGGAATCTGAGGCAGGGGGGTCTTAAGGAAGGAGCTGACCTGGCAGGTTGGAGGAACGTCAGGAAGACCAGCATGTCTGAGGATAGTGAGCAGGGGGATGTGGAGGGACCTGGTCTCTGAGCAATGCGAAGTGAGCCCAGAAGTGAAATGGAAGCCTTGGATGGCCCAGAGCAGAGGAGGATATGGTCTGATGTGGGATTTAAAAGATTCCTCTGACGGTCACTGGAGAGGTGACAGCAGAAGCAGTTACAAGGCTTAGTAAAGCTGAGAAGACGGAAGTGTGGGCTCAGGCTAGAGTATCAGTTTCTAAAGCAGCTGTAACAAAGTACTACAAACTGGGTGACTTCAAACAACAGAAATGTTCTAAATTCTCCAAGCTAGGCTTCAACAGGACATGAACTGAAAACTTCCAGATGTTCATGATGTATTTAGAAAAGGCAGAGGAACCAGAGATCAAATTGCCAACATCTGTTGGATCATAGAAAAAATAAGAGAGTTCCAGAAAAACATTTACTTCTGCTTTATTGACTACACTAAAGCCTTTGTGTAGATCACAACAAACTGTGGAAAATTCTTCAAGAGATGGAAATACCAGACCACCTGACCTGCCTCCTGAGAAATCTGTAATCAGGTCAAGAAGAAACAGATAGAACTGGACACAGAACAGCAGACTGATTCCAAATGAGGAATGGAGTACGTCAAGACTTTATATTGTCACCTTATATATTTAACTTCTATGCCGAGTACAGTATGTGAAATACTGGATGAAGCACAAGCTGGAGTCAAGATTGCCAGGAGATTTATCAATAACTTTAGATATGCAGATAACAACACCCATATGGCAGAAAGCAAAGAAGAACTAAAGAGTCATTCTCTTGATGAAAGTGAAAGAGGAGAGTGAAAAAGCCGGCTTAAAATTCAACATTCAAAAAACGAAGATCATGGCATCCAGTCCCATCACTTTATGGCAAATAGATGGGGAAACAAAGGAAACAGTGACAGACTTTATTTTTTTTTTTTGGCTCCAAAATTACTGCAGATGGTGACTGCACCCATGAAATTAAAAGACACTTGCTCTTTGGAAGAAAAACTATGACCAAACTAGATAGCGTTTTAAAAAGCAGAGACATTACTTTCCCACCAAATGTCCATCTAGTCAAAGCTACGGTTTTTCCAGTAGTCATGTATGGATGTAAGAGTTGGACCATAAAGAAAGCCGAGCACCGAAGAATTGATGCTTTTGAACTATGGTGTTAGAAAGGACTCTTGAGAGTCCTTTGAATTACAAAGAGATCCAACCAGTCAATTCTCAAGGAAATCAGTCCTGAATGTTCATTGGAAGGAATGTTGCTGAAGCTAAAGCTCCAATACTTTGGCCTCCTGTAATGAAGAACTGACTCATTGGAAAAGGCCCTGATTCTGATAAAGATTGAAGGCGGGAAGAGAAGGTGATGACAGAGGATGTGATGGTTGGATGGCCATCACTGACTCAATGAACATGAGTTTGAGTAAACTCCAGGAGTTGGTGATGGACAGGGAGGTTTAGCATGCTGCAGTCCATGGGGTCTCAGAGAGTCAGACACGACGGAACGACTGAACTGAATTGAACTCAAGGGAGAGAAACTAAAGTAAAATGTCATGAATTTTCAAAGAACTTAATTAGATTCCCAGTGGCTTAAGCAGTTTCCTGATCTGAGGAGGCCTGGTTATCTGTATGTGATTGGTTGTTTTTAAGTAAGCCTCTCAAATTTGAGCTCACTGATTCTGGGTTAGGTTTTGGTTTGCTGGCAAGGCTTTAGAACCACTCCCGTGTCATGGCCTTCTTGTTTAATGACTTGAACAGAAAGAATATTGAATTTGAAGTTGGGAACTTTCTGAGTTTGTGGGGAAGTTATAAAGACAATGAAGACACAGCTTACTGATTCTCTGTCCAGAGCTACTTCTTACAGGTCTTGTTCCAGCTGAACACATGCTACTGGAAGTGACATGGTCAGCAAAGATTTGATGAGTGACTTTTACCTATGCAGATGAGCTTGTGCTCACCTCTGTGTCAGTCTTAAGTTTGTTTCCTGGAATATCTTCTCCAATTGACTGTTTTTTTAAAAATTCTGTTTCTCACATGAAGTTTATCTGAATTGTCTTAAAAAAACTACTGATACTTCTACTGACATCTACAGTTTTTGCTTCCCTAAGTGTATACAGCAGTTATCTCAATGGCCTCCATTTTTAATACATAAGTACACATTTCTTTCATATCTGCCAGCACCGTACACAGTATTTGGTTTGGCAGAGGACAGAAGGCTTGTACTGAAATAGATTTGTGAACCATAATTCCGGACCTAAAAAATATTTTCTTAAAAAAGTTATAGTTTAATACCAGTTAACTTTTCTTGATTAGTATTTAAATTAGATTAGTATTATCTAATGCAAGTACATTCCTCTCAAGTTTAAAATTTTTATTTTAGGGTGAAATGGTGCAAAAAGGGACTTATGCTGAGTTACTGAAATCCGGGGTAGATTTTGCTTCCCTTTTAAAGAAGGAGAATGAGGAGGCTGAACCATCTCCGGTTCCTGAATCTCCCACTATGAGGACTCAGACCTCCTCCGAGTCTTCAGTTCAGTCTCAACAGTCTTCCACACCCTTGTTGAAAGATGCAGCTGCAGAAGACCAAGATGTGAGTTTCTCATTCTGCAACATTCTGCTCTGTCCGCTTTTGATGGCCATTCAGTCTTCTCCTCTCATGATATCTTTGTCTCAAAGTAAATACGTTTCCAGGGCCTTATTCCATGGAACCAGTAGAATTAAATTGCTCTCTGACCAGGGTTATCCTTTGGGTATAGGATGATGAATCTTATCAAGATCAGTAGTGGGTACACTGCTATGAATTTCTGGGTGTATGTTTATAATGGCTCCCAGCTTCCCTTTTACATCCAGAGGCTTACTATGAAGACCCTCTCCTATCAAATCCTGCTGTGACCATATTAAATCAGCTATTTTCCCCACATATTGGAATGTTCTGGCACTGCAGATGACTGATTGTCGTATTCTGCCTTGCTGTCAGAAGGTTTGTGATAGACCAGAGATAACGTGTGCTAAGGATTTGACACACAGCAGACACTGATTAGTCCCTCACATTCCACACTCAGGAATCACTGAAATTCAGGAACCACATAGATTCAGATCATATGCTGTCCTCCTGCTGTCCAAACTCACCTTACTCAAACTTGTTGTGTGAACTCAGCTTATTGTATTTGACTAGTATTTTGAGGACCAGCTATGTTTTATGTTTTCATCATTGAATGACACAAGTCATCTAGAGGGATACATTAACTACATTATCATTTTATGTGTTATTTTGGAACAAACTTCTGCATTCATGTTTGAATTGGATATGTTTTACGTGTGCTGAAAGTCATAATATCCTATTTTTATTCTTTAGTCATATAATTTATATTTTAATTGAAGTACAACTGCTTTACAATGTTGTGTTGCTTTCCACTCTGCAATGAAGTGAATCCACTCTATGTATACATATATCCCCTCCCTCTTGGACTTCCTTTCCCCCCTACACCCCTGTCCCAAACGTCTAGACATCACAGAGCACCGCTACTTTAAGCAAAGCCACAGAACAATGAATAACCTTGTGCAAATGATATTTCCTTATTTCTAATAGATTACTAGAAGTAATATGGCTAGGTCCAAGAGTCAATGCATATATGGTTTGGTGAGATATTTCCATACCCTGTCCATAGGAGATGGACTATCTTGCACTCCTACCAGCATGTGAGGTGTGTCTGTTTTTGCCACAGAATTGCAATTTAGGGCATTGTTGAACTTTTGTAGTTTTGTAGATAATTATTTAAAATTTTGTCTTTCACTGCCATTTTTCCCTCCAAGACTGAGAATATACAGGATACACTATCTGAGGAGAGACGTTTAGAAGGAAAAGTTGGTTTTAAGACCTACAAGAATTACTTCAGAGCTGGTGCTCACTGGTCCGTCATCATTTTCCTTGTTCTAGTAAGCATAGCAGCTCAGGTAAGTAAGGAAATTTGTTTTGGTGTGTGTCCTTAGCTTGATATTCACATACTATTTATACTGTATCTCTTTATTTAATTATTATTATGTTTATGAAGAGATTTATTTAAAAAAACTGGCTCATGAAGCTGTGGGATCTACCTGGGTGAATCTGAAAGCAGAAGAGCAGGCCTGCAGGCTGGAACCTCAGGCAGGAGCTGCAGTCTTAAGGCAGAATTTCTTCCTCCTCCAGGAAGCTTCAGGTTGTGCTCTTACATCCTTCAACTGACTGGATGGGGCCCACCACATTGTTGATGGTTATTTTTACTTAAGTTGACTAGTTATAGATATGAACCACAATCCACAAAAAATACCTTCACATTAATATCTAGAGGAGTGTTTGATTAAATGACCAGAGACTGGAATGGCCAAGGTGACACAGAAAACTGACCATCACAGTACCTGTCAAGAGTCTTCCTTCAAAACCCTGAGCATTTACACTCCTACTTTTTTTTTTGACATGTACTTGGATTTTCATTCAAATATGCTATCTTTGGGTAACAAAATAAGTGAGGCTTATTGGTATGTGTTTGTGACAGAGTCTAGAAAAAAAAAAAAAAAAAGAATGCATTTTACAGATATATAACATGTCTTCCCCTGACCTCTCATCATCTGGGATGTGGGGCTTGGCACAGACCTGAGTCGGAAGGACCGTCTCCCTATTCTGGAACCTTTCCGTCTCCCATCCTAGTGAGCGGTGTGTGAGGGCTCAGTAACATCAGTGTGTGAGTGACTGTTGTTTCCTGCTCTAGGTTGCCTATATCCTGGAGGATTGGTGGCTTTTAAACTGGTGAGTGATTCCTGCTCTGATCCAAAGTGCTGTGAAGTCTACACGAAGCCTCACTTTCCCACAGGGTTGGGGGAGGGGTGGGGTTGTTCAGTCTCCTCCTCTGACCCTCATGTAGTTTCCCTGAAGAAAAATGACAGTTCCTGCTGGAATGTGACCCTCCCATGGTCTCTCTCCATGTCTTACTCTCAGAAGCTTCCTCACAGACATTTTTGAGAATTGAAAGTTGTGATACAAATGGTATCTCTATAAGGCAGAGAGACATAGGGCCTTTAGAGCTGGGAACCATTTTCTAGCATTAAATTCATCTCCTAAATCAAGGTTAATTTTTTTTTTCTGGTATATATGTACATTCTACCTGTAGCATAATATTTTTTTTCTTCCCTGTTCCATAGGGCAAATGAACAGGATACTCTGAATACCATGGCATATGAAAAAGAAAATATAACAGAGAGGGTTGATCTGGACTGGTACTTAGGAATTTTTTCAGGTAAAGCCAAATCATCTGGTCTCTTATACTAGACTCTGAGGTGCTTACAAGGAACCTGTGAGAGCAACTAGGGCTTCCAGGAGAAATTCAGAAATACCTCAGCAAATAAGAGTCTGACTTGCATTTACTCTATTAATTAATTGGAATAATTATTTTAAAAATCTACTAGAAGAAAGTGAATGAAGACTCTTAATTTGCTCTGTACTGGATGTTGGAAGTTAAACTAGAATTGAACATTCAGAAAATCAGCCACTGGAAACTGGAAACATGTCTATTCTAATGGGTTGCTTTATCTAAATCTTATTATATGGATGGACAAGGGGATTAGAAATGGATCCCCACTCTGTGGTTTGAATTTTTCCAGTTCTGTCTGAATAAGCCCTGTCTTTTATTGAACTTAGATGAATTTCTCTGGCAGCAAGGGCCCCCAAGCAAAAGCACTATTTCCTTGCAGGTATACAAACTCCCCTTTGCCACACTGCTCATTCCATGGGCTTCACCAATTACTTAAGAGAGAAGCTAAGTAGGGAGAAATCCAATGTCTGGGAATTAATTAGGATTCCTTCTTTCTTACCTTGAGATCGCAATGTTATTACACCTCCAATTGTGTGATTAATTTAACATCTGGCTTGCCAGACTAATATTAATGTGGCTCTGTTTTCACAACAGTGCCTAGAATATGTGTAGCATTGCATACTTTCAAAAGGAAATACTCATCTAAAATTTTAAAATATTTGCACAAGAAACATGCATACTAACTTTCTGCAAAGATAGAGTGAATTAGATCTTTGTAAGAACCCACTCATAGAAATTTGTTATTTCTTTTGTTGATCACTTGCTAAAAAACCTAAATCCATTATTTGTTTACCTTCTGAATTGGTGGACTGTGGGGGCTTAAAGGAAGAAGGAAAAGATTCTGTTGTATATTCATTTTGGATAGTGGGCTAAGGCAAATGCCTGTTGATGGAATTCAGGAATTCGAACAGCTTCCAGAGTTGGAATAACAGTGATGTGAAAAGCTGAAGGAGAATAAATACCTGATGGAATATTTATAACAGAAGTTATTTCCAGTTTCCTTAGTATCATGGGTTCAAGAGATGTTTGGAGGGCTATTTTAATTTTTATATGCATAGTAAATACTCATTTATGTCATTAATAAAACAAATTTCAATAATTATGTGCATTTGCAAATGCTTTTTGTTTCTATAAAAAATGAGAATAGATGCTCTTTTAGGTTAATTATCTTGTGTTAAGATATAATTTGTATTTTCATGCAGTTCAACTATTTAAGACATTTTCTACTTGCAACTTAGTATGGTATTTTCCTATTTTTTAAAGCTACTGGGTATTTTGTTCAATGAAGTGAAATAATTTCTCCTGTTTCCTGTTAATTCACATGCTGGTACCAAAGCATACCACAATTTCACGTTATGGAAAATTTTGTAAATAGTGAGATTGAAACATGGAGAAAGAACGATTAACTACTTTTTATAATTAATTTTTCTTCTGAGTTTTTATTCAGTTCAGTTCAGTCACTCAGTCGTGTCTGATTCTTTGCAACCCCATGAATTGCAGCATGCCAGGCCTCCCTGTCCATCACCAACTCCTGGAGTTCACCCAAACTCATGTCCATCAAGTCAGTGATGCCATCCAGCCATCTCATCTTCTGTTGTCGCTTCTCCTCCTGCCACCAATTCCTCCCAGCATCAGTCTTTTCCAATGAGTGATCTCTTTGCATGAGGTGGTCAAAGTATTGGAGTTTCAGCTTTACAATCAGTCCTTCCAAAGAACACCCCCGACTGATCTCCTCTAGAATGGACCGGTTGGATCTCTTTGCAGTCCAAGGGACTCTCAAGGGTCTTCTCCAACACCGCAGTTCAAAAGCATCAATTCTTCAGCACTCAGGTTTCTTCACAGTCCAACTCTCACATCCATACATGACTACTGGAAAAACCATAGCCTTGACTAGATGGACCTTTGTTGGCAAAGTAATGTCTCTGCTTTTGAATAGTTTTTATTAGAACTTGCAAATTGAGTTTGGAAAGCCTAGAATGAAATTTGTAAAAGGCAGAGGAACCAGATATCAAATTGCCAACATCTGCTGGCTCATGGAAAAAGCAAGAGAGTTCCAGAGAAATATCTATTTCTGCTTTATTGACTATGCCAAAGCCTTTGGCTATGTGGATAACAAAAAACTGGAAAATTCTGAAAGAGATGGGAATACAGACCATCTGACCTGCCTCTTGAGAAACCTATATGCAGGTCAGGAAGCAACAGTTAGAACTGGACATGGAACAACAGACTGGTTCCAAATAGGAAAAGGAGTACATCAAGGCTGTATATTGTCACCCTCCTTATTTAACTTATATGCAGAGTATGTCATGAGAAACTCTGGGCTGGAAGAAGCACAAGCTGGAATCAAAATTGCTGGGAGGAATATCAATAACCTCAGATATGTAGATGACACCACCCTTATGGCAGAAAGTGAAGGGGAACTAAAAAGCCTCTTGATGAAAGTGAAAGAGGACAGTGAAAAAGTTGGCTTAAAGCTCAACATTCAGAAAATGAAGATCATGGCATCTCGTCCCATCACTTCATGGGAAATAGATGGGGAGAGAGTGGAAACAGTGTCAAACTTTATTTTCTGGGGGCTCCAAAATCACTGTAGATGGTGATTGCAGCCATGAAATTAAAAGACGCTTACTCCTAGGAAGAAAAGTTATGACCAACCTAGATAGCATATTGAAAACCAGAGACATTAATTTGCTAACAAAGGTCTGTCTAGTCAAGGCTATGGTTTTTCCTGTGGTCATGTATGGATGTGAGTTGGACTGTGAAGAAAGCTGAGCGCCGAAGAATTGATACTTTTGAACTGTGGTGTTGGAGAAGACTCTTTAGAGTCCCTTGGACTGCAGGAAGTTCCAACCAGTCCATTCTAGAGGAGATCAGTCATGGGTGTTCTTTGGAAAGAATGATGCTAAAGCTGAAGCTCCAGTACTTCGGCCACCTCATGCAAAGAGATCACTCATTGAAAAAGACTCTGATGCTGGGAGGGATTGGGGGCTGGAGGAAAAGGGGACGACAGAGGATGAGATGGCTGGATGGCATTCCCGACTTGATGGATAAGAGTTTGAGTGAGCTCCGGGAGTTGGTGATGGACAGGGAGGCCTGGTGTGCTGCAATTCATAGGGTTGCAAACAGTTGGACGCGACTGAGCGACTGAACTGAACTGAACTGAGAATGAAATTGTAGTTTACACTTCACTTTTTATTCACACGTGGTTTCTGTTTAGTGAAAGGAAAATACTGATTTTCATATTCTTTTTAATAAATGTCTCTTGTGAATGCACTAAACTCTTACAGAATCCATTCTATATATGTATCTAAACTTATTTCCTTCACATTCTATATATAAAATTTATATGTAAATTCTTTTTATAGTGGAAAATGCATAATATCTTTATAAACTGCTTGCTGTACTTCAGTATCGTTGAAGAAAAGGCAGAGATTTTATGTTATGAGTGACATTTCTTTATTTCAGGTTTAACTGCATCTAGTCTCCTTTTTGGTGTCACAAGATCTCTGTTGGCATTGTACATCCTTGTTAATTCTTCACAAACTTTGCACAACAAAATGTTGAAGACCATTTTGAGAGTTCCGGTATTGTTCTTTGATAGAAATCCAGCGGGTAAGTCAGACACCAATTTTCTCAGTAAATATATCTTAACACATTTAGTATTTTGCCATGTTCTAGTATTTGAAAATGGAAGAGATTCTTGGAGGAAATCACTGTGTGTGTCTATTCATTTTCTACAAAAATCTTCACTGATATTTTTCTCTTACTAGAGAAAATTTGAATATAGGTGCATATAAGCTTTTCATTTATGTGTATGGGGGAATATAAATGAATGTTCACTTAGCAGAATGATTTAGGAATCCATTTGTGTGGCTTATGAAACACCATATATTTGTTTTAAAAATGTATTTATTTTAATTGGAGGATAATTAATTTACAATATTGTGTTGGTCTTTCCATACATCAACATGAATCAGCAATGGGTGCAAATTGTCCCTTCATCCTGAACCCACCTCCCACCTCCTTCTCTACCCCATCTCTCAGGATTGCCTCAGAGTACCAGCTTGAGTGCCCTGCTTCATTCATAGAACTTGCACTTGTCATCTATTTTACATATGGCAATATACATGTTTCAATTCTATTTTCTCATATCATCCCACCCTTGCCTTCTCCCACAGAGTCCAAGAGCATGTTCTTTAGAGGCTCGGTGTCTCTTTTGCTGCCTTGCATATAGGATTGTCATTACCATCTTTCTAAATTCTACATATAGGTATTAATATTCTCTATTGGTGTTTCTCTCTCTGACTTACTTCACTCTGTATAATAGATTCCAGTTTCATCCATCTCATTTGAACTTCAGATCAGATAAGATCAGTCGCTCAGTCATGTCTGACTCTTTGCAACCCCATGAATCGCAGCATGCCAGGCCTCCCTGTCCATCACCAACTCCAGGAATTCACTCAGACTCACGTCCATCAAGTCAGTGATGCCATCCAGCCACCTCATCCTCTGTCGTCCCCTTCTCCTCTTGCCCCCAATCCCTCCCAGCATCAGAGTCTTTTCCAGTGAGTCAACTCTTCGCATGAGGTGGCCAAAGTACTGGAGTTTCAGCTTTAGCATCATTCCTTCCAAAGAAATCCCAGGGCTGATCTCCTTCAGAATGGACTGGTTGGATCTCCTTGCAGTCCAAGGGACTCTCAAGAGTCTTCTCCAACACCACAGTTCAAAAGAATCAATTCTTTGGCACTCAGCCTTCTTCAGAGTCCAACTCTCACATCCATACATGACCACAGGAAAAACCATAGCCTTGACTAGACGAACCTTTGTTGGCAAAGTAATGTCTCTGCTTTTGAATATGCTATCTGGGTTGGTCATAACTTTTCTTCCAAGGAGTAAGCGTCTTTTAATTTCATGGCTGCAGTCACCATCTGCAGTGATTTTCGAGCCCAAAAACATAAAGTCTGACACTGTTTCCACTGTTTCCCCATCTATTTCCCAGGAAGTGATGGGACCAGATGCCATGATCTTCGTTTTCTGAATATTGAGCTTTAAGCCAACTTTTTCACTCTCCTCTTTCACTTTCATCAAGAAGCTTTTTAGTTCCTCTTCACTTTCTGCCATAAGGGTGGTGTCATCTGTGTATCTGAGGTTATTGATATTTCTCCCTGCAATCTTGATTCCAGCTTGTGTTTCTTCCAGTCCAGTGTTTCTCATGATGTACTCTGCATATAAGTTAAATAAACAGGGTACAATATACAGCCTTGACGAACTCCTTTTCCTATTTGGAACCAGTCTGTTGTTGCATGTCCAGTTCTAACTGTTGCTTCCTGACCTGCATACAAATTTCTCAAGAGGCAGGTCAGGTAGTCTGGTATTCCCATCTCTTTCAGAATTTTCCATAGTTTATTGTGATCCACACAGTCAAAGGCTTTGGCATAGTCAATAAAGCAGAAATAGATGTTTTTCTGGAACTCTCTTGCTTTTTCCATGATCCAGCGGATGTTGGCATTTTGATCTCTGGTTCCTCTGCCTTTTCTAAAACCAGCTTGAACATCAGGAAGTTCACAGTGCACATATTGGTGAAGCCTGGCTTGGAGAATTTTGAGCATTACTTTACTAGCCTGTGAGATGAGTGCAATTGTGTGGTAGTTTGAGCATTCTTTGGCATTGCCTTTCTTTGGGATTGGAATGAAAACTGACCTTTTCCAGGCCTGTGGCTGCTGCTAAGTTTTCCAAATTTGCTGGCATATTGAGTGCAGCACTTTCACAGTATCATCTTTCAGGATTTAAAGAGCTCAAATGGAATTCCATCACCTCCACTAGCTTTGTTCGTAGTGATGCTTTCTAAGGCCTAGTTGACTTCACATTCCAGGATGTATGGCTCTAGGTCAGTGATCACACCATCGTGATTATCTGGGTCATGAAGATCTTTTTTGTACAGTTCTTCTGTGTATTCTTGCCATCTCTTCTTAATATCTTCTGCTTCTCTTAGGTCCATACCATTTCTGTCCTTTATCGAGCCCATCTTTGCATGAAATGTTCCTTTGGTATCTCTGATTTTCTTGAAGAGATCCTTAGTATTTCCCATTCTGTTGTTTTCCTCTATTTCTTTGCATTGATTGCTGAAGGCTTTCTTATCTCTTCTTGCTATTCTTTGGAACTCTGCATTCAGATGTTTATATCTTTCCTTTTCTCCTTTGCTTTTCCTTCTCTTCTTTTCATAGCTATATGTAAGGCCTCCCCAGACAGCCATTTCACTTTTTTGCATTTCTTTTCCATGGGGATGGTCTTGATCCCTGTCTCCTGTACAATGTCACGAACCTCATTCCATAGTTCATTAGGCACTTTGTCTATCATATCTAGGCCCTTAAATCTATTTCTGACTTCCACTGTATAATCATAAGCGATTTGATTTAGGTCATACCTGAATAGTCTAGTGGTTTTCCCTACTTTCTTCAATTTAAGCCTGAATTTGGCAATAAGGAGTTAATGGTCTGAGCCACAGTCAGCTCCTGGTCTTGTTGTTGTTGACTGTATAGAGATTCTCCATCTTTGGCTGCAAAGAATATAATCAATCTGATTTTGGTGTTGACATCTGGTGATGTCCATGTATAGAGTCTTCTCTTGTGTTGTTGGAAAAGGGTGTTTTTTATGACCAGTGCATTTTCTTGGCATTTGAACTTACTAAAATGAATTTTTTTTGAGCTGAGTAATATTCTATTGTGTATATGTATCATAACTTCCTTATCCATTTGTGTGTCGATGAACATCTAGGTTGCTTTCATGTCCTAGGTATTATAAACAGTGCTGTAAAGTACATTGGGGTGCATGTGTCTCTTTCAATTCTGGTTTCCTCAGTGTGTATGCCCAGCAGTGGGATTGTTGGGTCATATGGCAATTCTATATCCAGTTTTTTAAGTAATGTCCACACTGTTCTCCATAGTGGCTGTACTAGTTAGCGTTCCCACCAAAAGAGTAAGAGGGAAATACCCTATATTTGATGTAAACATATTTAAATGTCCTAGACTAGTTGCTAAAACATGGACTCTTAAATAGCATTGTTAGGTTGTCCCATATGAAGAACCTTCTTACAAGTAATCTCCCTATAAGACACAGACTATATGTTTCTTTCTTTCATTGCCCTTTCATTCCTGGAATCACACAGCTCTGGCATGTTCTCCAACTATGAGGTTTTCCTAATAAGGTAATGACTTCCAATTACATATAAGAGGCTTTGTGTTACCTAACAGGTGAATCTTCAATAGTAGTTTTCGAATATGAGTGTCCCTGGAGGTTTACCAGTGGTTGATGCCTCCACCTTGAGGCCTTTCACCTGTCTTTGGAAGGTATCCTCTTGACTTGGGTTTCTATGAAGAGTTAGTTCATCAGTTAATTGGACATGCTCACTCTGTCCAGTTAATTAGATTTGTGCTGAGGCCCAGGGCAGCTTTGTTTTTGCAGGTGATGATTGACAGGACCTGCTGTGGCACGGAGGTGGGCTGGAGGGAGGATGGACATAGTCTTGGACTGGCCATAAAAAGTCGTGTGACCAAGCCCAAAGCAAGTGCATACTATTTGGGCAGTCAAATATCAAAGCACGATATTGTCATGATATAAGTATGGACTGTGGAGCCACCTTCCTAGGTTCAGTTCCGGTGCTAGTTGCTAATTGTGATAGTTGATTGTAGTTATGTTAACACTTATGTGTTAATTTCTCTGTGTCATAGTTTTCTCACCTGTAAAATAGAGATGGTGTTCATATCTACCATATCACAATACCATGGAAATTAAACAGGTTAATACATTCAGAGGGCTTAGCACATGGTTAGTGCCTAATGAACCTTAGTGATGATGATGACATGGTGTCTGGGAACTTTGTCTTCTGTGGGATGGGAATAACGGCTGCCCTCTTTGTTTCATAAGACTTTTGTGAGAATTAAATAAGACTGTTTAGGGTAGTATCCTGTGCAGATTTATTCAGCACTTGTTTAGTTCAGGCACTGGATAAAACACAGGTAACAACCTGAAAAGGCCCACACAGATCTTGTCTTACTATGATACTGTAGAGAGAAAGTGATTGGAGGAGTCTATGCTATTATGGCTGTGAAGTTGTTACACTTTGTCAGTTAATTGAAAAACTACAGTCATAAAGTTTGGAGCATTAAGTGGAACTGGATTTCTTTCATCACAGCTTCTGAGTGCTCATGACCACAGTTAACCAGGCTTTTCATGTTCAAGACCTGTAGACTTCTCCACATGCTGATTCATTTATTTTTCAAGGATTTGGGACCAAGTTTAAATCTTTGAGGTTGCTCATCTTAGAGCAGCCAGCACACTCGTGTTTATCTTGCTTCCTTCTCCTTGTGTCTCTCAGCAGGACTTAATTCTTTCAAGAAAATAGAAGCCCAAATAAGTACTGCAAAGACAGGCCTAGTTTTCCCAAAAGGTTTAGGGGCCAAAAATTATTTATTTGCTCTTTTAATGATGGGTTAAATTAAAATCCTTTTTATAGTTTATTTTCAAAAGTAGAATTTGTAATAAATTATTTGTGGTGGACTTTCTTGTATGTGATGGCACGAAGAGCAAACCACATATAGTGGTTCTCTGGAAGTTGCAGTTCATAGATCCAGACTATTCAAGCTTCCAAGTTCTGTTGTCTGTCAATCAAGGAAATGAAACAGTTAAACAACTAATATGTTTCCCTGGGGGTTATTTATGCTTTAAAGTTATGTGGGTTAAATATTTGATATCTGATAGTAGCTTTACCTCACAAACTTAGGCCTTTATCAAGTAAAGAGGAGGAATTCATCCATTTTAAAACATCAGTAGACGTTTAAAAACTATTATTGGACAGAGAGTTTGGATGCAGGTGAAGATGCTGTGACGTCCAGGTTCTACTGAAACATAGCTGTGGAAGAGCTGTGCCAGTCACTTTTCTTCTCTTGGCCTCAGGTTTTAACATGTAAGAAGTGGGGACCTTTCCATTCTATTGGTCATCTACTAGTTGTTATTTGTAGACCCAAGCACTAGAGAAAAAGTTCCCGTCTTCAAGGTATTTGAAAACATAAATAATTGCAGACAACGGATTGATTCTTTTTTTTTTTTTAATGTCATGCCAATATTCTATGATTCCATATAGAAAAGATGCAGATCCAAAATTTAATATAGCTGTAGATTGGAGATTTCAATTCACATGTATATACAACACAGACACTTATAAGCATAGCCCTGTGGTGTATTTCTTTTTCATAGTCAATTACAAAAGTTGTTGCCCTTATTTTCAAAAAATTGCTAAAAACTATTCTGGAACTTAAAGATGAAATGTTTTCAAAATGAAATCATACCAGTGGGAATGTGAGAGGAATTTAGGAAATAAAACTGATTTAAAAAAAATCATCTCTAAGCTTACAGCAAACTCAGCTCAGTATCCAGAATCTTGCTGATACTGAAATGCTTTCTTGAGCCACCAGGGACAATCTAGGTGCTAAAGGTCATCTCAGAAAGTGTGTTAGGGAAAGAAGAGGGAAGCCAGCACTTTCACTGTTGCCCTTGGTAATCTCTACGCACACTTGTCTCTGGGCCTTTTAGAAGCATGTTACAAATGTTTTGACAGTAGGCTGAACATAAGCAATGCTATTTCCTTCATAAATAATGTTGTCATGAAACTAACTGTGATCTGTTGAATGTTTTTTTCATTCTTGGTAGCCAGGATTAATTTTCAGAAATTTTTCCCTTAGGTGAAACTCCAATATATAGGAAAAAAGATGGCAAGCTTCCAAGTACAGTTTGAGTGGAAATTTATTAAGAGGTTGTTGAGTACAAAGCTATTATAAAATCAAGTTCTGTGTTCTGGAAGTATTTTCCTTTCCTTTCTTTTTTTACAACTGCATTTTAATGGATTGTATCCCATGGGATTAGTTTTCATTCCAATCCCAAAGAAGGGCAATGCTAAAGAATGTTCAAACTACGGTACTATTGCACTCATTTCATATGCTAGCAAATAAATAAATACTAAGTCGCTTCAGTCATGTCCGACTCTGTGCGACCCCATAGACGGCAGCCCACCAGGCTTCCCCATCCCTGGGATTCTCCAGGCAAGAACACTGGAGTGGGTTGCCATTTCCTTCTCCAATGCATGAAAGTTAAAAGTGAAAGTGAAGTCGCTCAGTCGTGTCCAACTCTTAGTGACCCCATGGACTGCAGCCTACCAGGCTCCTCCATCCATGGGATTTTCTAGGCAAAAAGCATATGCTCAAATCCTTTGAGCTAGAACAACTGACCAAGAATTAATCTCCAAAATATACAAGCAGCTCAGGTACCAAAAAAGCAAACAACCTAATCAAAAAGTAGACTGAAGACCTAAACAGACATTTCTCCAAAGAAGATATATAAATGGCTAATAAACACATGGAAAGATGCTCACCCTTGGTCATTATTAGAGAAATGCAAATCAAAACCAAAATGAGGTGTCATCTCAATTCGGTCAGAATGGCCATCACCCAAAAGTCCACAAACGATAAATGCTGGAGAGGCTGTGGAGAAAAGGGAACCCTGTTGCACTGTTGGTGCAAATATAAACTGATACAGCCATTATAGAAGACAATATTGTTGTTGCTGTTCAGTCATTCACTCGTGGCTGACTCTTTGTGACCCCTGGCAGCACTCCAGGCTTCCTGTCCATCACCAACTCCCAGAGCTTACTTAAACACATGTCCATTGAGTTGGTGCTGCCATCCAACCATCTCATCCTCTGTCCTCCCCTTCTCCTCCTGCTTTCAGTCTTTCCCAGCATCAGGGTCTTTTCCAATGAGTCAGTTCTTCACATCAGGTGGCCAAAGTTTTGGAGTTTCAGCTTCAGCATCAGTCGTTCCAAGGAATATTCAGGACTGATTTCCTTTAGGATTGACTGGTTTAATCTTCTTGCAGTCCAAGGGACTCTCGAGAGTCTTCTCCAACACCACAGTTGAAAAGCATCAATTCTTCACTGCTAAGCCTTCTTTATGCCCCCAACACTCATATCCCTACATGACTATTGGAAAAACCATAGCTTTGGCTAGGTAGACCTTTGTTGTCAAAGTTATGTCTCTTCTTTTTAATACACTGTTTAGGTATGTCATAGCTTTTCTTCCAAGGAACAAGCATCTTTTAATTTCATGGCTGCAGTCACTGTCCATGGTGATTTTGGAGCCCAAGAAAATAAAGTGTGTCACTGTTTCCCTTGTCTCCCATCTATTTGCCAGAAAGTGATGGGACCAGGTGCCGTGATCTTTGTTTTTTGAATGTTGAGTTTTAAGCCTTGAGTTTAAGTGAAAAAGTTTTAATTTTTTTCATGCTCCTCTTTCAGTTTTATCAAGAGGCTCTTTAGTTCCTTTTCATTTTCTGCCATAAGAGTGGTATTATCTACATATCTGAAGTTATTGATATTTCTCCCAGCAATCTTGATTCCATCTTGTGCTTCATCCAGCCTGGCATTTCACATGATGTACTCTGAATATAGTTAAATAAGCAGGGTGACGATATACAGTCTTGAGGCACTCCTTTCCCAATTTGGAACCAGTCCCTTGTTCTGTGTCCAGTTCTAACTGTTGCTTCTTGACCTCCGTACAGGTTTCTCAAGAGGCAGGTCAGGTGGTCTGGTATCCCTATCTCTTTCAGAATTTTCCACAGTTTATTGTGATCCACACAGTCAAAGGCTTTGGCATAGTCAATGAAGCAGAAAAAGATGTTTTTCTGGAACTCTCTTGCTTTTTCCATGATTCAGTAGATGTTGGCAATTTGATCTCTGGTTCCTCTGCCTTTTCTAAAACCAGCTTGAACATCTGGAAGTTCATGGTTCACGTATTGCTGAAGCCTGGCTTGGAGAATTTTGAGCATTACTTTACTAGCATGTAAGATGAGTGCAATTGTGCGGTAGTTTGAGCATTCTTTGGCATTGCCTTTCTTTGGGATTGGAATGAAAACTGACCTTTTCCAGGCCTGTGGCCACTGCTGAGTTTTCCAAATTTGCTGGCATATTGAGTGCAGCACTTTCACAGCATCATCTTCCAGGATTTGAAATAGCTCAACTGGAATTCCATCACCTCCACTAGCTTTGTTTGTAGTGATGCTTCCTAAGGCCCACTTGACTTCACATTCCAGGATGTCCGGCTCGAGTTGAGTGATCACACCATTGTGATTATCTGGGTCACGAAGATCATTTTTGTACAGTTCTTCTGTGTATTCTTGCCACCTCTTCTTAATATCTTCTGCTTCTGTTAGGTCCACACCATTTCTGTCCTTTATTGAGCCCATCTTTGCATGAAATGTTCCCTTAGTATCTCTAATTATCTTGAAGAGATCTCTAGTCTTTCCCATTCTATTGTTTTCCTCAATTTCTTTGCACTGATCGCTGAGAAAGTCTTTCTTATCTCTTCTTGCTATTCTTTGGGACTCTGCATTCAGATGTTTATATCTTTCCTTTTCTCCTTTGCTTTTCACTTCCCTTCTTTTCACAGCTATTTGTAAGGCCTCCCCAGACAGCCATTTTGCTTTTTTTGCATTTGTTTTTCTTGGGGATGGTCTTGATCCCTGTCTCCTGTACAGTGTCCCAAACCTCCATCCATAGTTCATCAGGCACTCTGTCTATCAGATCTAGGCCCTTAAATCTATTTCTCACTTCCACTGTATAATCATAAGGGATTTGATTTAGGTCATACTTGAATGGTCTAGTGGTTTTCCCTACTTTCTTCAATTTCAGTCTGTATTTGGCAATAAGGAGATCATAATCTGAGCCACAGTCACCCCCACATCTTGTTTTTACTGACTATATAGAAATTCTCTGTCTTTGGCTGCAAAGATTATAATGAGTCTGATTTCGGTGTCAACCATCTGGTAGAAAATTCTCTTGTGTTGTTGGAAGAGGGTGTTTGCTATGACCAGTGCGTTCTCTTGGCAGAACTCTATTAGCCGTTGCCCTGCTTTATTCTGTACTCCAGGGCCTAATTTGCCTGTTACTCCAGGTGTTTCTTGACTTCCTACTTTTGCATTCCAGTCCCCTATAATGAAAAGGACATCTTTTTTGGGTGTTAGTTCTAGAAGGTCTTGTAGGTCATCATAGAACTGTTCAACTTCAGCTTCTACAGCGTTTCTTGTTAAAGGGTATTTAGTAATTTGAAATTTTAACTTTACAAAAATCTATAATTTCCCCTACTAATTTTAGAAAGCAAGTTTGAGAAGTTGGACCCGGATTGTGGGTCAACTTTAAAGGTTTCTGCCATTTCTTTTTTCTTTCTCTCTCTCTCTTTTTTTTCAGTTGGCCCTCCCTGGTAGCTCAGATGTTAAAAACTCTGCCTGCAGATTACAGTCCATGGAGTCACGAAGAGTGGGACGGGACTGAGTGACTAATGCACAGCACTTTCATAGTTGATTTACAATATATCAGATATATAGTGGAGTGATTCAGTTATATATACATATATAAAATATGTACATGTATGTATCTTTTTAAGATTCTTTTCCATTATAGGTTATTAGAAGTTATTGAATATAGATCCCTGTGCTATATATAGTAGGTCCTTTCTGTTTACCTATTTTATGTACGGTACTCTTTATCTGTTAATATCAGATTCCCAATTTATTCCTTCCTTCCCTTTTCCCTTTGGGAACCATAAAATTTGTTTCCTATGTTTGTTAGTCCATTCCTGCTTTTTAAATAAGTTCATTTGTGTCATATTTTAGATTCCACATGTAAGTGGTACCATTCAGTATTCATTTTTCTCTGTATGACTTCACTAAGTTCACTTACTTCATCTATGTTGCTGCAAATGTCATTATTTCATTGTTCTTTATGGTTGGGTAATATTCCATTGTGTGTATGCACTGCATCTTCTTTATCCATTCATATGTCAATGAACAATTAGGTTGTTTCTATCCCTTGGATTTTATAAATAGTGTCACATATCTTTTAGAGTTATTGGATTTTCCGGATATATGCCCAGGAATGGGATTGCTAGATCATATAGTAGTTTTGGGCTTCCCTGGTGGCTCAGATGGTAAAGTATCTGTCTACAATGTGCAAGACCTGGGTTTGATCCCTGGGTTGGGAAGATTCCCTGGAGAAGGAAATGGCAACCCACTCCAATACTCTTGCCTAGAAAATCCCATGGACGGAGTAGCCTGCATAGCCTATGCAGGCTACTCAGTCCATGGGGGTCTAGTTTTTAAAGAAATCTCCATACTGTTTTCCAAAGTGGCTATATCAATTTACATTCCCACCAATAGTGTAAGAGGGTTCCCTTTCCATCACACCCTCTCCAGCATCTATTATTTATAGACATTTTGATGACAGCCATTTTGACAGGTGTGACATAATACATTATTGTAGTTTTGATCTTCATTTGTGTAATAATTAGTGATGTTGAGAATCTTTTCATGTGCCTGTTGACCAATATATGTGTTCTTTGGAGAAATGTCTATTTAGTTCATCTCCCATTTTTCGATTGGGCTGTTTTTTCTTTTTACTGAGATGGCATATGTTCCCATCACTTCTTGGGAAATAGATGGGGAAACAGTGGAAACCGTGTCAGACTTTATTTTTGGGGGGCTCTAGAATCACTGCAGATGGTGACTGCAGCCGTGAAATTAAAAGACGCTTACTCCTTGGAAGGAAAGTTATGACCAACCTAGATAGCATATTCAAAAGCAGAGACATTACTTTGCCAACAAAGGTTCATCTAGTCAAGGCTATGGTCATGTATGGATGTGAGAGTTGGACTGTGAAGAAGGCGAGTGCCGAAGAATTGATGCCTTTGAACTGTGGTGTTGGAGAAGACTCTTGAGAGTCCCTTGGACTGCAAGGAGATCCAACCAGTCCATTCTGAAGGAGATCAGCCCTGGGATTTCTTTGGAAGGAATGATGCTAAAGCTGAAACTCCAGTACTTTGGCTACCTCATGCGAAGAGTTGACTCATTGGAAAAGACTCTGATGCTGGGAGGGATTGGGGACAGGAGGAGAAGAGGACAACAGAGGATGAGATGGCTGGATGGCATCACTGACTCGATGGATGTGAGTCTGAGTGAATTCCGGGAGTTGGTGATGGACAGGGAGGCCTGGCATGCTGCGATTCATGGGGTTGCAAAGAGTCGGACACAACTGAGTGACTGAATTGAACTGAACTGAACTGAATTTATATTCTGGAAATTAATTTTTCATCAATCTCATCACTTGCCAATATTTTGTCCTATTCAGTAGGTTGTTTTTCATTTTGTTGATGATTTCCTTTGTTTTGAAAAAGTCTTTAATTAGATTCCATTTGTTTATTTTTGCTTTTGTTTCCATTACTCTAGGAGATGGATCTAAAATATATTGACAAATTTATATCAAAGAGTGTTCTGCCTCAGGTATCCTCTAAGAGTTTTATGTTAGCCATATTGATTCTTCCAATTCAAGAATACAGTATATCTTTTTGTTTGTGTGGTTTTCAGTTTATTTTATCAGTGTCTTATAGATTTTGCCTCCTTAGGTAGATTTTTTCCCAGGTTTTTGGTTATTATTTTGATCCTATGGTATATGGAATTGTTTCCTTAATTTTCCTTTCTGATACTTTTTTATTAGTGGATAGAATTGCAGCAGATTTCTGTATCTTTATTTTGTATCCTGGAACTTTACCAAATTCATTGATTAGCTCTAGTAGTTTCCTAGTGTCATCATTATGATTTTTGTTGTTATCTGCAAATGATTAACAGTTTTACTTCATCCTTTCTAATTTGGGTTCCTTCTTTTTTCTTTTTCTTTCCTGATTGCTTAGCTAGGCCTTCTAAAACTGTGTTGAATAAGAGTAGTGAGAGTGAACATCCTTGTCTTGTTCCTGATCTTAGAGGAAAGGCTTTCAACTTTTCACCATTGACTATGATATTAGATGTGGGTTTGTTATATATGGCCTTTATTATGTTGAGGTATGTTCCTTCTATGGCCACTTTCTGGGGAGTTGGTTGTTTGTTTGTTTGTTTTTTATCATGAATGGGTGTTGAGTTTTATCAAAGGCTTTCCCTACATGTATTGAGATGATCATATGGTTTTTATTCTTTAATTTGTTAATATGATGTATCACACTGATTGATTTATGGCTATTGAAAAATTCTTCCATGCCTGAGATAAATCCCACTTGATTATGTTGTATAATCTTTTTAATGGATTATTGGAGCTAATTTGCTAGCAATTTTTTCTTTTTGAATTAGTGTTTTTTTTTTTTTTTCCTAACTATTCTGTATTGAGGTATAGCTGATTAATGATGTGATAGTTTCAGCTGCATTGGAGAAGGAAATGGCCACCCACTCCAGTGTTCTTGCCTGGAGAATCCCAGGGATGGGGGAGCCTCATGGGCTGCCGTTTATGGGGTCACACAGAGTCGGGCATGACTGAAGTGACTTAGCAGCAGCAGCAGTTTCAGCTGAACATTATCTGCTAGAATTTTGTTGAGGATTTTTGCATCTATGTTTATGAGTGATATTGTCTTGTAATTTTCTTTTTTTGTGATATCTTTGTCTTGTTTTATTATAAGGGTGATGGTGGCTTCATAGAACAAGTTCAGAATTGTTTTTTACTTTGCAGTTTTTTTCTGGATTAGTTTCAGAAAGATGGGTGTTTATTCATCTCTAAATATTTGTTAGAATTTGCCTGTGAAGCAGCTGATCCTGGACTTTTGTTTGTAGGAGTTTTAAAATTACTGATTCATCTTCATTACTGGTAATTATCTGTTCATATTTTCTATTTCTTCCTGTTTCAGTTTTGTGAAATTGTACGTTTCTAAGAATTTTTCTACTTTATTGATGTATAGTTGCTTGTAGTAGTTTTATGATCCTTTGTATTTCTGTGGCATCAGTTACAATTTCCCCTTTTTCATTTCTGATTAATTTGAGCTTATTTTCTTGTTGAGTCAGCCAAAGGCTTATCAATTTTGTTTATCTTTAAAAATAAACACAAGCTTTTGGTTTCATTGGTCTTTTCTATTTCTTTTTAATCTTGATTTCATTTATTTCTGCTCTGATATTTGTGATTTTTTTCTTCTAATAACAACGAGTTATCATTTGGGTTTTGTTTGTTCTTCTTTGTCTAGTTGCTTTAGGTGTAAGGTTAGTTTATTTATTTGAGATATTTCTTGTTTCCTGAGGTAAGGTTGTATCACTATAAACTTCCCTCTTAGAACTGCTTTTGCTATGTCCCAGAAGTTTGTATTGTCATTTTTTGGTTACAGTTTGTTTTTGTTTTTATTAGTATTTGTCTCCAGTTATTTTTTTATTTTCTCCTTGATTTCTTCAATGATCCATTGTTAGTTTAGTAGCATATTGTTTACCCTCCACTTGTTTGTGGTTTTTAATAATTTTATTTTTCTTGTAGTTGATTTCTAATCTCATAATGTTATGGTCAGAAAAGACGGTTGGTATGATTTCAGTTTTCTTAAATTTACTAAGGCTTGCTTTGTGGCTCAACAAGTGATCAATCCTAGAGAATGTTTCATGTGCACTTGAGAAGAATGTGCATTCTGTTGCTTTTGGATGGAATGCTCTGTAAATACAATGTACATTGGTTTAATGTGTTATTTAAGGCCTGTGTTTCCTTATTGATTTTCTATCTGGATGATCTATTGATGTAAGTGGGGTGTTAAAGTCCCCTACTGCTATTGTGTTACTGTCAATTTCTTCCTTCATGCCTGTTACTATTTTCCTTATATATTGAGGTGTTTTTATGTTGGGTGCATATATATTTATAATTGTTAGATCTTAGATTGACCTCTTAATAATTATGTAATCTCCTTCTTTGTCTCTTTAAGTGTCTTTATTTTAAAACCTATTTTGTTCTAAGTATTGCTACTCCTGCTTTCTTTTGATTTCTATTTATGTGAAGTATATTTAACCATCCCTTCACTTTCAACTGGTATGTGTCTCTAGATCTGAAATGAGTTTTTGTAGGCAGCATATATATAGGTCTTGTTTTTGTATCCAGCAAACCAGTCTTTGTCTTTTGGTTGAAGCATTTAGTCTGTTTACATTTAAAGTAATTATCAATATGTAAATTGCCAATATGCACTGGATCATGGAAAAAGCGAGAGAGTTCCAGAAAAACATCTATTTCTGCTTTATTGACTATGCCAAAGCCTTTGACTGTGTGGATCACAATAAACTGTGGAAAATTCTGAAAGAGATGGGAATACCAGACCACCTGACCTGCCTCTTGAGAAACCTGTATGCAGGTCAGGAAGCAACAGTTAGAACTGGACATGGAACAACAGACTGGTTTCGAATAGGAAAAGGAGTACGTCAAGGCTGTATATTGTCAACCTGCTTATTTAACTTATATGCAGAGTACATCGTGAGAAACCCTGGGCTGGAAGAAGCACAAGTTGGAATCAAGATTGCCGGAAGAAATATCAATAACCTCAGACATGCAGATGACACCACTGTTATGGCAGAAAGTGAAGAGGAGCTAGAAAGCCTCTTGATGAAAGTGAAAGAGGAGAGTGAAAAAGTTGGCTTAAAATTCAACATTCAGAAAACGAAGATCATGGCATCTGGTCCCATCACTTCATGTGAAATAGATGGGGAAACAGTGGAAACCGTGTCAAACTTTTTTTGGGGGGGCTCCAAAATCACTGCAGATGGTGACTACAGCCATGAAATTAAAAGACGCTTACTCCTTGGAAGGAAAGTTATGACCAACCTAAACCTAGATAGCATATTCAAAAGCAGAGACATTACTTTGCCAACAAAAGTTTGTCTAGTCAAGACTATGGTTTTTCCTGTGGTCATGTATGGATGTGAGAGTTGGACTTTGAAGAAGGCTGAGCGCTGAAGAATTGATGCTTTTGAACTGTGGTGTTGGAGAAGACTCTTGAGAGTCCCTTGGACTGCAAGGAGATCCAACCAGTCCATTCTGAAGGAGATCAGCCCTGGGATTTCTTTGGAAGGAATGATGCTAAAGCTGAAACTCCAGTACTTTGGCCACCTCATGTGAAAAGTTGACTCATTGGAAAAGACTCTGATGCTGGGAGGGATTGGGGGCAGGAGGAGAAGGGGATGACAGTGGATGAGATGGCTGGATAGCATCACTGACTTGATGGACGTGAGTCTGGGTGAACTCTGGGAGTTGGTGATGGACAGGGAGGCCTGGCGTGCTGCAATTCATGAGGTTGCAAAGAGTTGGACACGACTGAGCGACTGAAATGAACTGAACTGGTATTCTTATTGCTGTTTTGTTTATTATTTGGAGTTTGCTTTTGTAGGTCTTTCCCCACCGCCCGCCCCCCCCCCCCCCACCTTTCTTCTTTTGTTCTCTTCTCTTGTGAGTTTATGACTATCCTTGCCATTATGTTTGGATTCCTTTTCCTTATTTGTGGACATATCTATTACAGATTTTTGATTTGTAGTTACTATATATAGTACTATATGTTTTCCTTTGCTAAGTCACTTCAGTCGTTTCCGACTCTGTGCGACCCCAGAGATGGCGGCCCACCAGGTTCCCCCGTCCCTGGCATTCTCCAGGCAAGGACACTGGAGTGGGTTGCCATTTCCTCCTCCAATGCATGAAAGTGAAAAGTGAAAGTGAAGTAGCTCAGTCATGTCTGACTCTTAGTGACCCCATGGACTGCACCCTACCAGGCTCCTCCTCCTCCCATGAGATTTTCCAGGCAAGAGTACTGGAGTGGGTTGCCATTGTTTCCCTTTACTGGTGAGATTTTTCATTCTGTAGTTTTCTTGTTTCTAGTTGTGATCTTTTCTTTTTTTTGCCTAGAGAAGTTCCTTTGACATTTATTGTAAAGCTGGTTTGTTGGTACTGAATTCTTTTATCTTTTGCTTATCTATAAAGCTTTTGATTTCACCATCAAATTTGAATGAGAGCCTTGTTGGTTGAAGTATTCTTGATTGTAGGTTTTCCCTTTCATCACTCTAAAGATACTGTGCCACTCCCTTCTTGCTACAGGATCTGATGAAAAATCAGCTGATAGCCTATGGGAATTCCCTTATATGTTATTTGTTGCTTTTAATAATCTCTCTGTATTTTTTTGTCATTTTGATTACAATGTGTCTTAACATGTTCCTCTTTGGGTTAATCCTGTATGGGACTCTATGGGCTTCCTGGATTTGGGTAACTATTTCCTTTCTCAGGTAAAGGAGGTTTTCACCTATTATCTCTTCAAATATTTTCTTGGGCTGTGTCTCTTTCTCTTCTCCTCTGATACTCCTATGATGCAAATACTAATGTTGTATTGGCCTGTCAGTGGCCAGAGCCAGGGCTTAGCTGGTCCAAGGTAGGATCTGTTCTATGTTGTTGGGATTGTAGTTTTCTTGCTTCTAGTGTCTGTTCCCTCTTGGGTGAGGCTGCTCTGGAGGCTTGTGCAGGTTTCCAGGTAAGGAGGTCCATGCCTGCCCACTGGTGGTTGGAATTGGGTCTTGGCCCTCTCATGGCTGGGCCATGTTTAGACAAATGTCCAGAGGTGGCTGTGAGCTCTCTAGTCTTTAGGCAGCCTATCTTCTGATGGGTGGGGCCATGTCCTGTCCAGTTAGTTGTTTGGCCTATGGTGTTCCTACACTGGTGTCTATAGGCTGTTCAGTGGGACCAAGTCTTGGCTCTAATGTTCCAGGATTTCAGCCTGCAGGAGTGTTCATGTGGCTGAATGTTCCCTACTTCTGCCACCAGTATCTGTACCCCCAGGGTGAGCTGAAACCACCCTCCGTCTCTCTAGGAGACTCTCAAAAACCAGCAAGTACATCTGCCCCAGGCTTCTATTAAATTATTGCTTTTCCCCTGAGTCCTGGTGCATGTGAGATATTTGTGTGTGTCCTATAAGAGTGAAGTGTTTATTTCTTCCAGTCCTTTTGGAACTCTTGTAGTTAAATCCCATTGGCATTCAAAACCAAATATTCTGGGGGCTTGTCTTTCCAGTGCCAGAACCCTGGGCAGTGGAGCCTGATGTTGGGCTCAGGTTTCACTCCCACTGGAGAATCTCTGCAGTATAATTATTTTCCAGTTTTTAGGTTGCCCACCTAGGGGCATATGGGATTTGATTATATCGTGAGTCTGTCCCTCCTCCCATCTTGATGTGGTTCCTTCTTTGTCTTTAGTTTATAGAAGATATTTTCTGGTTAAGTTCTGGTCTTTTTCACTGATGGTTGTTCTTCAGATAGTTGTGATTTTGGTGTGCTCTTAAAGTGAGGTGGAATGAAGGACTTTCTACTCCACCATTTTGGCTGATCTCGCTGCTCATTTTGGATGTGTTTTGATCTTAAGATGTTCTGTAGGGCAGCCACATGCCCAAGCAAGAGATTAGGAGTGGAGATATGATTTGGGATGCATAAGCAAATAGGAAATCATAATAATAAAAGTGAGCAAAGTTTAGAAAGAGCACCAGGAAAAGGAGAAATGGTCAATGGAACTATCCTTAGAAAGAAATAAGGGCAGTAGGGGATATTGCAGGAAGTTGTGCTACATAGTAGGGTTTTCTTGCCTCCTTTCTGTGCAGAGTGGAAATTCCAGGATGACTGTAGGGAAGCCCTTGACATTAGCACCCACCCCATAATGAAATGTTATTGCATCACCCTGAGCAAGATTGGACCTTGTCTCTTATATCACAGGAAGCTTGGTTTACAAAGGGATTTGAACATTTATCTTAGCTGCAGAAACCTTCCTTAAAAGGCCATCACTATGTGAACATTCAGATATATGTAAGGGACTCTGTTTGATGAGGATGGGCAGTAAGGGAGACATCCAGATGGTGTGTCTGGAACTGGGCAAACTTCACCATTGCTCCCTCTTTTGCATCATTCTCTGGGGCACCTCTGTTGCATCTTATATATTTCACAGGACAGAGTTTGGAAATTACTATCCCTGATGACCTTTCATGCCCCTTAAAGCCCTAAAATCTCAAAGGATAATATGAATAATACCTTGCATGCATGTATTTCTTTAAAGTTTAGGAGGGAACTGACTAAGCATGATGTTTTATCCTGTGAATGTTATCTCACTTTTAAAGATAAGGTATTTACCTCTCAATGGAGAAAGCAATGGCACCCCACTCCAGTACTCTTGCCTGGAAAATCCCATGGATGGAGGAGCCTGGAAGGCTGCAGTCCATGGGGTCGCTGAGGGTCGGACACGGCTGAGTGATTTCCCTTTCACTTTTCACTTTCATGCATTGGAGAAGGAAATGGCAACCCACTCCAGTGTTCTTGCCTGGAGAATCCCAGGGATGGGGGAGCCTGGTGGGCTGCCATCTATGGGGTCGCAGAGAGTCGGACACGACTGAAGTGACTTAGCAGTAGCAATTTACCTCTCAATGGAGTTTGAATGAGTTACCAAAATGCCTATTGCTACTGCGCATTAGAGGAGGCCCAGAACCTTGTGTTTTTCCACTGATGGTTTCCTAATTCCTGTTCTATTAGGTTGGTGCGTTTTAATAGTGAGTTTTAAATCATTTTAAATTTAAGTTTAAATAGTGATATTTAAATCATTATAACTAGGCTCAAGCACATCTTTAATTAATTAAAGTAGGAACAGTTTCAATCAATACATTTTTGCCAACAAGAAATGTTTTTTTTTATTCCTGTAGCAAAAAAAAAAAAAAAGAAAAGAAAAGAAAAGAAAATCTATGCTTTGGGATTTGATGAATTCTTGGAAAGTACTTTCTGCATCCTGCTGGTTGTGGAATCATTTCCCCTGCAAAGAGTTGTTGAGATTCTTGAAGTGGTAGTTGGTTGGTGAGAGATCAAGTGAATAAGGTGGATGAGGCAAAAGTTTGTAGATAGGGAAAAATATGGTGAGGAGTAGATAGACATGGAGTACATGTCTCTCTATGGAAATGTCAGGAATACACCTTCAGACACCACTGCTTGGAGAACACCAGCTGAGAGCCAACAGGAGTACCTGACCACTGGAAAAGAATATATAGAACCATGTAAAACTGAATAGGATGAAGGAATTAGGGGGAAAAACAGGAGTGTTAGTAGTATTGGACCTATCCTTGGTGGATGAGGGAACTGAAGCAAGGGTCCAATCCCTGCATTACGGCAATTGTCTGGGTCAGAAGAGAAATATTTAAGGCTGAGAGTGAAACAGCTGACTGACCAACCTAGATAGCATATTCAAAAGCAGAGACATTACTTTGCCAACAAAAGTTCATCTAGTCAAGGCTATGGTTTTTCCAGTAGTCATGTATGGATGTGAGAGTTGGACTGTGAAGAAAGCTGAGCACCAAAGAATTGATGCTTTTGAACTGTGGTGTTGGAGAAGACTCCTGAGAGTCCCTTGGACTGCAAGGAGATCCAACCAGTCCATTGTGAAGGAGATCAGCCCTGGGATTTCTTTGGAAGGAATGATGCTAAAGCTGAAACTCCCGTACTTTGGCCACCTCGTGTGAAGAGTTAACTCATTGGAAAAGACCCTGATGCTGGGAGGGATTGGGGGCAGGAGGAGAAGGGAACAATAGAGGATGAGATGGCTGGATGGCATCACTGACTCAATGGACGTGAGTCTGGGTGAACTCCGGGAGTTGGTGATGGACAGGGAGGCCTGGCGTGCTGTGATTCATGGGGTCACAAAGAGTCGGACACGACTGAGTGACTGAGCTGAACTGAAATGGAATGAGAATTAGACAGTCCATGTCGCAGCTATATGTATCCCAGACAGGGATGCAGGTCCCCTAGAAGATGCAGCGACTGGGAGCTGGAGCGTAGGGATTATGGAGCAATCCCAGGGTGAGAGCTGCTGTTGACTGTGGAGAGACAGACTGAGGGGACATGAGAGAGGAGATTGTGGTGGGACATGCCTGTGGAGGAAAGCCAGGCAGGCATGGAAGCAAGGCGATACTGCTGAGTCATGTGTAGGGGGTGGAGCCATCACTGTAGCTTCTCCTGCCACACGGGCAGCATCAGCAACAGAACAATAGAGAGGCTGGCCTATCAAATGGCTGACTCACTGAACTACCGAGTAGGACCCCACCCAGGGTGTTCCTTTAAGTGACTGATTCGCCAGACTACCCCACCCAAAGTGCCACTTTAACTGCCTGATGCATGGATCTACAGAGTAGGACCCCAGTCTGGAGGGCCTCTCTATGTGCCTGATGTAATGAACAACAGAGAAGAACCCCAGGCAAGGGAGCCCTCTAAGTGCCTGAATGGGCAGAGCTATAGAGAAAGACTGGCCAAAGAGGTCTTCTGATCACCAGCTACCACAGGCTTGAAAAAAAGACGCTGATAGGGCCATAACTCCTGTGGCAGAGACAGTCCATGGCCCTGCACAATTAGCGCCATCAGGTACCCACGACCCAAGCAGCTGCACCACCTTAATGCTCAACTCTCACTAGGGCAGAGCTGCCACAGGCAAAAGAAGTCTTGAGTCTATGCACGCAGGGTCACTTAAGTCGTGTTGGACTCTGTAACCCTGTGGCCTGTGGCCTGTGAGGCTTCTCTGTCAGAGGGATTCTCCAAGCTAGAATACTGGAGTGTATTGGCCAATACTGGTTGCCATACCCTTCTAGAGCAGTATATTTCTTGCTGCCCTAGCCACCAACTACCCTGAGTACCTGGTGCTGCCAGAACCCCCTCGACCCAAGCAGTGGCAACATCTCCACAAGTGGCCCTCACTGGACCAGACCCAAGTCCTCCAGGGCAGCCTCAGGAGCAAACCCCTGGGGATGACCCACATGCAGAGGTGGAAATAAAACCACAATTGAAATCCAAGGACAGTGTGGCTAAGGAAGAAGACAAAAAACCTTCCCACCAGCTATACAAGCTGCAGATTAAATCCATATGATGAACTAGGCAGACTCTGTGTCTATATAAAAGGACACTGAGAGCTCCACAAAAGAAAACACACTAGTTCTGATAGCTGTGTACATTGTAGGAAAGAACACACAGGAATAGGAGCAGATTAGATTCTGAGCTGCCCCAACAGCAGGTCCAGAGACCAGCACAGTGTTGGAGGGCATCCTAGGGAGGTAAGGTGGACTATGACTCCCAGAGAGGGAAAGGATGCTGACAGCAGAGACTCAAGAAAAACATTTATTATTCTTATCTTTTGGCTTGTTCTGTAGTTTATTTTGGATTTTTTTTTCTTTCATTTCCCACCCACCCCTTGTAGTTGTTGATTTTATTAGCACTATGAAATCTAATTAAGCTTTTGAGGGTTTCTTTTTTCAAATTTTTATTCAATCACACTTTTTATTGCTGTTATAAACCTCTGCCTGTATGTTGGCCTTTTTAAATTCTGTGGAGTTTTCTTTTTTTTTCTTCTTCTTCTACTTTTTATCCCCTCTTTTTAATTTTAATTTTTAAACTTTTAAAATCTATTATTATTTTTCTACTTTTATTCCTTTGTTCGTTTTTCCTACTCTTATTTCCCCCCATGCAGTTGATCTTTAATAAATATAAATCTTCTTTATATAACTTTATTTAACTGCATTTCTATTCTTTCTTCTTTCTTTTTCTCACCATGTTTCTTAGTTTTGCTTTCATTGCTTTATTCCCTAGTTGGCACCTTGCTTTAGTTTTGTTTTCCAATTTGTACTTTCATTAGTTTTGTTCTTAACTGGCAGATATCACTTTTTGTTTCCTTTGTTCACTGAGTCGATCTTTATGCTTGTTGGTCTATTTTGATTTTGCTTATGGGTGTATATGTATATGTGTATATTCCATTATTTTAATTATTATTTGCCTGATTTTGTAACTGCCATTTGTCTAGGGTTCTTCTTTGGTTTCCTGTTTTTGTGTATTTGTTCTAATCCCATTTAATGCCATAACAAACCACCTGTGGAATCTCCATCCTGGCCAGAGATCAAGCCCTGAGCCTTTGGAGTGGGAGTACTGACTCCAAGAATCTAGACTACCAGAGAACTAACCCTAGGGAGTATTCAATAGTGAGAACTCCCACAAAGGCAGCCACTTATATACAAGATCTGGCATCACCCAAATGCCAGTAGCACCCTGTGCAGGATGCCTCATCCAAACAACAAACAGAACAAAAATACAAACCCAATCATCAGCAGACAGGATTAATACCACACTCTGCCAATCAGAGGAAAAAAACAACCACTCAACACAAATCTCACCCTACATGAGGCTTACACAAACCACTGGACCAGACTTAGGAGGGGAGAAACCAAAGGGAATAAATAATTCAAACTTGAAGCCTGGAAAAAGGAGACCTCAAACACAGTAAGATTTATAAAAAAAAAAGAAAAAGAAAAAGAAAAGGCAGAGAAATACTGCACAAATGAAGGAACAGACTAGTAATACACAAGAACAAATAAATGAAGAGGAAATAGGCAAACTGCCTGAAAAAGAATTCAGAATAATGATAGTAAAGATGATCAAAAACCTTGAAAATAAAATGTAGAAAATGCAACAATCAATTAACAAAGGCTTAGAAGTATTAAAGAATAAACATATAAAGGCAAACAGCACATTAATAAAATTAAAAATACTCCAGAAGGAATAAGTAGCAGAATATTTGAAGCAGAAGAACAGATCAAGGAGCTGGAAGATAAAATGGTGGAAATAAATGCTGAAGGGTAGAATAAAGTAAAAAGAATGAAAAGAACTGAGGTTAGTCTCAGAGACCTCTGGGACAATATTAAATGCACCAACATTCAAATAATAGGGGTCCTAGAAAAAGAAGGGAAAAATAAAAGTTGAGAAAAAATTTGAAGAAATTATAGTTGAAAATTTCCCCAATATGGAAAAGGAAATAGTCAATCAAGTCCAAGAGGCACGAAGAGTCCCATATAGGGTAAACCCATGGAGAAACACGCTAAGACATACTAATCAAACTAACAAAGATTAAACACACAACGAATATTAAAAGCAGCAAGGGAAAAGCAACAAGAAACATACAAAGGAAACCCCATTTACTTAACAGCTGATCTCTGCCGTTAAGAGATTTCCCTCTGCATGCCAGAAGGGAATGGCAGGATATATTTAAAGTACTGAAAGGGAAAAGTCCACAACCAAGATTACTCTACCTGGCAAGGATCTCATTCAAAATTGATGGAGAAATTGAAACCTTTTCAGACAAACAAAAGTTAAGAGAATTCAGTACCACCAAACCAGCTTTACAACAAATGTTAAAGGGAATTATATAGTCAGGAAATACAAGAGAAGAAAAAGATCTACAAAAGCAAGCCCAAAGCAATTAAGAAAATGGCAATAGGAACCTATATATCAATAATTACTTCAAATGTAAATGGATTTAATGCTCCAAACAAAATATATAGACTGGCTGAATGGATATAAAAACAAGACCCATATATATGCTGTCTACAAGAAACCCACTTCAGACCTAAAGACATATATAGACTGAAAGTGAGAGGATGGAAAAATATATTCCATGCAAATGGAAAGCAAAAGAAAACTGAAGTAGCAATTCTCATATTAGACAAAATAGACGTTACGATAAAGAATATTACAAGAGATAAGGAAGGACACTACAAATGATCAAGGGATCAATCCAAGAGAAAGACATAACAATTTTGAATATCTATGTATCCAACACAGGAGCACCTCAATACATAAGACAAGTACTAACAGACATAAAAGGAGAAATGACAGTAGCACAATAATAGGAGGAGAGTTTAACATCCCACTTACACCAACAGACAGGTCATCAAAACAGAAAATTCATAAGGAAATGCAAGTCTTAAACCATACATTAGATAAGATGGATCTCATTGATACCTTCAGGATATTCCATCCAAATGCAGAAGAATACACCTTCTTCTCAAGTGCACATGAAACATTCTCCAGGACAGAGCATATCTTGGATCACGAATCAAACCTCAGTAAATTAATAAAAATTGAAACTGTATCAGGCATCTTTTCTGACCACAATGCTATCAGACTAGATATCAATTACAAGAAAAGAATCTGTAAAAAAAAACCAAACAAATGGAGATTAAAAAAATGTTTCTAAATAATGAACAGCTTACTGAAGAAATCAAAAGGGAAATTAAAAAATTCCTAAAAACAAATGACAATGTAAATATGACAAGTCAAAACATATGGGATGCAGCAAAAGCAGTTCTAAGAGGGAAGTTTATACCAATACAATCCTACCTCGAGAAACAAAAAAAAAAACATCAAATAGACAACCTAACTTTACACCTAAAACAACTGGAAAAATAAGAAGAAAAAGAAATCCCCAAATTATCAGAAGGACAGAAATAAAAAAGATCAGAGCAGAAATAAATGAAAAATAAATAAATAAACAATAGCAAGGATTAATAAAACTAAAAGCTGGTTCTTTGAGAAAATAAACAAAATTGACTAACATTTATCCAGACTCATCAAGAACAAAAGAGAAGAATCAAATCAAAAAAATTAGAAATGAAAAAGGAGAGGTTACAACAGACAATACAGAAATGCAATGGATTATAAGAGACTATTATGAACAACTACATGGCAATAAAATGGATAACCTGGAAGAGATGGACAGATTCTTAGAAAAGTTTGATCTTCCAAGACTGATCCAGGAAGAAATAGAGATTATGAATGACCCAATTACAAGCACTGAAATCGAAGCTGTGATAAAAAAAAAAAAATCTCCCCAAAAATGAGACTAGGACCAGATAGCTTCACAGGTGAATTCTGTCAAACATTTAGAGAAGAGCTAATGCCTATCCTTCTAAAACTCTTTCAAAAAATTGCAGAGGAAGGAATACTTCCAAACTCATTCTATGAGGCCACCATCACCCTGATACCAAAACCAAAGACAACACAGAAAAAGAAAGCTACAGGCCAATATCACTGATGAACATAGATGGAAAAATTCTCAATAAAATTCTAGCAAACAGAATTCAACAACACATTAAAAAGCTCATACACCACGATCCAATTGGGTTCATTCCAGAGGTACAGGGATTCTTCAATATATGCAAATTAATCAATGTGATACACCATATTAACAAACTGAAAGATTAAAAAACATATGATAATCTCAACAGATGCAGAAAAGGCCTTTGAAAAAACTTGGCACCCATTTATAATTGAAATTATTCAGAAAATAGGAAATAAAGGAACCTACCTCAACATAGAAAAGGGTATATATGATAAGCCCACAGCCTATGTTATTCTCAATGGTGAAAAACAGCAAGCACTTCCCCTAAGATCAGGAACAAGACAAGGGTGTCCACTGTCACCACTGCTATTCAACATAGATTTGGAAGTCTTAGCTACATCAATCAGTGAAGTAAAATAAGTAAAAAGAATCTAGATCAGAAAAGCAGAAACAAAGCTCTCACTGTTTGCAGATGGCATGATACTATACATAAAAAACCCTAAAGATACTATCAGAAAATTACTGGAGCTTATCAGTGAATTTAGCAAAGTCACAGGCACAGGATACAAAAATCAGTACACAGAAATCACTTGCATTCCTATATACCAACAATGAAAAATCAGAAAAAGACATTAAGAAATCAATCCCCACTCACCATTGCTAATATCTAAGAATAAACCTACCTAAGGAGACAAAAGACCTGTACACAGAAAATTATAAGACACTGATGCAAGAAATCAAAGATGACATAAACAGATGGAGAGATATTCCATGTACCTAAGTAGGAAGAACCAATATTATGAAAATGACAATACTACCAAATGCAATCTACAGATTCAATGTGATTCCTATCAAATTACCAATGGCATTTCTCACAGAACTAGAACAGAAAAGTTCACAATTCACTTGGAAACAGAAGAACCCAAATAGCCAAAGCAATCTTGAGAAAGAAGAATGGAACTGGAGCAATCCACCTTCTTGACTTCAGATTATACTACAAAGCTACAGTCATCAAGACAGTATGGAACTGGCACAAAAACAGAAATATAGGCAAATGGAACAAGATAGAAAGCCAAGAAATAAACCCATGCACCTATGAGTACCTTATTTTTGAAAAAGGAGGCAAGAATATGCAATGGGGCAAAGATAGCCTCTTCAATAAGTGGTGCTGGGAAAACTGGACAGCTACATGTAAAAGAATGAAATTAGAACACTTCCTAACACCATACACAAAAATAAATTCAAAATGGATTAAAGACCTAAATATAAGATCAGATACTATAAAACTCTTTGAAGAAAACATGGGCAGAGCACTCGATGACATAAAATAAAGCAAGATCCTCCATGATCCACCTCCTAGAATAATGGAAATAAAAACAAAAGCAAACAAATGGTACCCAATTAAACTTAAAAGCTTTTGCACAGCAAAGGAAACTGTAAACCCAGTGAAAAGACAACCCTCAAAATGGAAGAAAATAATAGCAAATGAAACAACTGACAAAGGATTAATTTCCAAAATATACAAGCAGCTCTTACAAATCAATGCCAGAAGAAAAAAACAACCCAATCAAAAAGTGGGGAAAAGACCTAAACAGACATTTCTCCAAAGAAGACTACAAATGACTAACAAACACATGAAAAGATGCTCAATATTTCTTATTATTGCTGCTGCTGCTGCTGCTGCTGCTGCTGCTAAGTCATTTCAGTCGTGTCCGACTCTCTGCGACCCCATAGATGGCTGCCCACCAGGCTCCCCCGTTCTTGGGATTCTCCAGGCAAGAACACTGGAGTGGGTTGTCATTTCCTTCTCCAACGCATGAAAGTGAAAAGTGAAAGTGAAGTCGTTCAGTTGTGTCTGACTCTTAGCGACCCCATGGACTGCAGCCCACCAGGTCCCTCTGTCCATGGGATTTTCCAGGCAAGAGTACTGGAGTGGGGTGCCATTGTCTTCTTCAATTGCTCATAACTAGAGAAATGCAAATCAAAACCACAATGGGATATCACCTCACACCAGTCAGAATCAATTCCATCAGTTCAGTTGCTCAGTCATGTCCATCTCTTTACAACCCTATGGACTGCAGCACGCCAGGCCTCCCTATCCATCACCAACTCCAAGAGTTTACTCAAATTCTTGTCCATTGAGTCGGTGATGCCATTCAACCATCTCAGCCTCTGTTTTCCCCTTCTCCTCCCGCCTTCAATCTTTCCCAGTATCAGAGTCTTTTCAAATGAGTCAGTTCTTCACATTAGGTGGCCAAAGTATTGGAGTTTCAACTTCAACATCAGTCCTTCCAATGAATGCCCAGAAGTGATCTTTAGGATGGAATGGTTGGATCTCCTTGCAGTCCAAGAGACTCTCAAGAGTCTTCTCCAACATCACAGTTCAAAAGCATCAATCCTTCTGTGCTAAGCTTTCTTTATATTCCAACTCTCACATCCATATGTGACCACTGGAAAAACCATAGCTTTGAGTAGACTGACCTTTGCTGACAAACTATTGTCTCTGCTTTTTAATACGCTGTCTAGGTTGGTCATAACTTTGCTCCCAAGGAGCAAAGGTCTTTTAATTTGATGGCTGCAATCACTATCAGCAGTGATTTTGGAGCCCAGAAAAATAAAGTCAGCCACTGTTTCTACTGTTCCCCCATCTATTTCCCATGCAGTGATGGGACCAGACGCCATGATCTTCGTTTTCTGAATGTTGAGCTTTAAGCCAACATTTTCACTCTCCTCTTTCATGTACATCAAGACGCTCTTTAGTTCCTCTTCACTTTCTGCCTTAAGGGTGGTGTCATTGAATATCTGAGGTTATTGATATTTCTCCTGGCAATCTTAATTCCAGCTTGTGCTTCTTCCAGCCCAGCGTTTCTCATGATGTATTCTGCATATAAGTTAAACAAGCAGGGTGACAATATACAGCCTTGACATACTCCTTTTCCTATTTGGAACCAGTCTGTTGTTCCATGTTCAGTTCTGTTGCTTCCTGACCTGCATACAGGTTTCTCAGGAGGCAGGTCAGGTGGTCTCGTATGCCCATATCTTTCATAATTTTCCACAGTTTATTGTGATCCACACAATCAAAGGCTTTGGCATACTCAATAAAGCAGAAATAGATGTTTTTTTGGAACTCTCTTGCTTTTACCATGATCCAGCAGATGTTGGCAATTTGATCTCTGGTTCCTCTGCCTTTTCTAAAACCATCTTGAACATCTGGAAGTTCATGGTTCATGTATTGCTGAAGCCTGGCTTGGAGAATTTTGAGCATCACTTTACTAGTGTGTGAGATGAGTGCAATTGTATGGTAGTTTGAGCATTCTTTGGCATTGCCTTTCTTTGGGATTGGAATGAAAACGGACCTTTTCCAGGCCTGTGGCCACTGCTGAATTTTCCAAATTTGCTGGCATATTGAGTGCAGCACTTTCACAGCATCATCTTTCAGGATTTGAAAGAGCTCAACTGGAATTCCATCGCCTCCACTAGCTTTGTTTAATTCCAGAATGTCTGGCTCTAGGTGAGTGATCACACCAATGTGATTATCTTGGTTGTGAAGATCTTTTTTGTACAGTTCTTCTGTGAATTCTTGCCACCTCTTCTTAATATCTTCTACTTCTGTTGGGCCACTACCATTTCTGTCCTTTATTGAACCCATCTTTTCATGAAATGTTCCCTTGGTATCTCTAATTTTCTTGAAGAGATCTCTGCTGCTGCTGCTGCTAAGTCGCTTCAGTCGTGTCTGACTCTGTGCGACCCCATAGACGGCAGCCCACCAGGATCCACCATCCCTGGGATTCTCCAGGCAGGAACACTGGAGTGGGTTGCCATTTCATTCTCCAATGCATGTAAGTGAAAAGTGAAAGTGAAGTCGCTCAGTCGTGTCCGACTCTTAGTGATCCCATGGACTGCAGCCCACCAGGCTCCTCCATCCATGAGATTTTCCAGGCAAGAGCACTGGAGTGGGGTACCATTGACTTCTCTGAAGAGATCTCTAGTCTTTCCCATTCTATTGTTTTCCTCAATTTCTTTGCATTCATCGCTGAGGAAGGCTTTATTATCTCTCCTTGCTATTCTTTGGAACTCTGCATTCAGATGGCCAGTGAGCATGGCCATTATCAAAAAGTCTACAAACAATAAACACTGGAAAGGATGTGGAGAAAAGTGAACCCTCTTGCACTGTTGGTGGGAATGTAACTATAGATTGGTATAGATTCCTTAGAAAACTAGGAATAAAACCACCATAAGACCCAACATTCTTTGACATTGCCCTTCTTAGGGACTAGAATGAAAACTGACCTTTGTTTTCAGTCCCTGTGGCCACTGCTGAGTTTTTCAAATTTGCTGGCATATTGAATGCACAGCATAATCATTTAGTATTTGAAATAGTTCAACTGGAATTCCATCACCTCCACTAGCTTTGTTTGTAGTGATGCTTCCTAAGGCCCACTTGACTTCACATTCGAGGGTGTCTGACTCTAGGTGAATGATCACACCATTGTGATTATCTGGGTCATGAAGATCTTTTTTGTACAGTTCTTCTGTGAACCTCCAGATGTTCAAGCTGGATTTACAAAAGGCAGAGGAACCAGAGTTCAAATTGCGAACATCCACTGGATCATTGAAAAAGCAAGGGAGTTCCAGAAAAAACATCTATTTCTGCTTTATTGACTATGCCAAAGCCTTTGATTGTGTGGATCACAATAAACTGTGGAAAATTCTGAAAGAGACAGGAATACCAGACCACCTGACTTGCCTCTTGAGAAACCTGTATGGAGGTCAGGAAGCAACAGTTAGAACTGGACATAGAACAACAGACTGGTTCCAAATAGGAAAAGGAGTACATCAAGGCTGTATATTGTCACCCTGCTTATTTAACTTATATGCAGAGTACATCATGAGAAATGGTTGGCTGGAGGAAGCACAAGTTGGAATCAAGATTGCTGGGAGAAATATCAATAAACTCAGATATGAAGATGACACCATGAAAGTGAAAGAGGAGAGTGAAAAAGTTGGCTTAAAACTCAACATTCAGAAAACTAAGATTATGGCATCCGACCTCATCACTTCATGACAAATAGATGGAGAAACAGTGAAAACAATGAGAGACTTTATTTTGGGGGGCCCCCAAATCACTGCAAATGGTGACTGCATGCTTGAAATTAAAAGACACTTACTCCTTGCAAGGATAGTTATGACCAACCTAAACAGCATATTAAAAAGCAGAGATGTTACTTTGCCAACAAAGGTCCATCTATCTAGTCAAGGTTATGGTTTTTCCAGTGGTCATGTATGGATGTGAGAGTTGGACTATAAAGAAAGCTGAGCACTAAAGAATTGATGCTTTTGAACTACGGTGTTGGAGAAGACTCTTGAGATTCCCTTGGACTGCAAGGAGATCCATCCAGTCCATCCTAAAGGAAATCAGTCCTGAATATTCATTGGAAACACTGTTGGTGAAGCTGAAACTCCAATACTTTGGCTACCTGATGCGAAGAAGTGACTCATTTGAAAAGACACTGATGGTGGGAAAGATTGCAGGAAGGAGGAGAAGGGGATGACAGAGGATGAGATGGTTGGATGGCATCATCGACTCAGTGGACAAGAATTTGAGTTAACTCCTGGAGTTGGTGATGGATAGGGAGGCCTGGCATGCTGCAGTCCATAGGGTTGCAAAGAGTCAGAAACAACTGAGCGACTGAAGTGAACTGAACTGATGACCTAGCAATTCCATTCCTAGGCATATACCCTGAGGAAACCAAAATTGAAAAAGACACACGTACCCCAATGTTCGTTTCAGCACTATTTACAATAGCTAGAACAGGGAAGCAACCTAGATGTCCATTGACAGATGAATGGATAAAGAAGTTGTGATACATATACACAATGGAATATTACTCAGCCATAAAAATGAACACATTTGGGTTAGCTCTAATGAGGTGGATGAACCTAGAGTATTATACATATTAAGTAAGTCAGAAAGAGAAATATAATTATCATATACTAATGCATATATATGGAATCTAGAAAAATGGTACCAAATAATTTATTTGCAGGGCAGCAATGGAGAAACAGACATAGAGAACAGACTTACGGACATGGGGAGAGGGGAAGAGAGGGTACGATGTTTGAGAGTAACAGGGAAACTTACATTACCATATGTAAAAGAGATAGCCAACAGGAATTTGCTGTATGTCTCAGGGAACTCAAACAGAAGCTCTGTATCAACCTAGAGGGGTGGGATGGGGAGGGAGATGCGAGAGAGGTTCAAGAGAGAAGAAACATATATATACCTATGGCTGATTCATGTTGAGGTTTGACAGAAAACAAAAAAATTCTGTAAAGCAATTATCTTTCAGTTAAAAAATAAACAATTTTTAAAAACAATTATTAAAAAAAAAAAAAACTGTAGCCCAATTTGTTCACTTTTTGAAGTGTTGGTTGTGTGACCTGCTGCTGGGTATTGTCCCAAATAATTGGGTCCTTTATGTTAATCAATGCTAGCTGCAAGAATTGCAGTTTTCTATGCATCTCATCAATTTGCTGAGCATACTTCTCAGAAGTAATGGTTTTGCTGGGATTCAAAAATCTATAATGCATCAGATGGCCAGCAGACCACGAAACAGTGACCATGACCCTTTTTTGGTGTAAGTTTGGCTTTGGGAAGTGCTTTGGAGCGTCTTCTCAGTCCAACCACTGAGCTGGTGATTGCTGGTTGTCATGTAAAACCAGTTTGGTCTCATGTCACAGTCCAATCAAGAAATTGCTTATTGTTGTTGCATAGAATAGACACTTTAAAACAAGTTTTTTGATATGCGATCAGCTCATGACACACCCACTTATTGAGCCTTTTTACCTTTCAAATGCTAAGTGACTGTAAAATTGTTGGTGTTGATTTTGGGGGCAACTTCTCTTGTAGTGGTAAAAGGGTCAGCTTCAACGGTGCTCTTATTTGGTCATTGTCAACTTCTGATGGTTGGCCATCGTGCTCATCTTCAAGGCTCTCATCTCCTTTGCAAAACTACTTGAACCGTCACTGCACTGTACATTCATTAGCAATTCCTGGGCCAGATGCCTTGTTGATGTTGTGAGTTGTCTCCACCGCCTTATGACCCATTTTGAACTCAAATAAGAAAATAGCTCAAATTTGCTTTTTTATTAACATTATTTCCATAGTCCAAAATATATATAAAATGAACAGCAAGTAATAATTCATTAGCAAAAAACATAAAGCAAGAAATGAACATTATAATGATGTATGACATAGCCACATTCATGTATTCCAATATCAAATGCCAAATTTCAACAGTGCAAAACCGTGATTATTTTTGCACCAACCTAATGTTTCTTGACATTCTTTGAGCAGGCACCATATTTATGACCTATTCTAACAGCAAAGATGAAGAAACTGTGGAGCTCCCAGACTTCTACAGCTCCCGCTCCTGTTCTTAGGTTCTTGTAAGTCGAATTAATTTGTGTAGATGCAGGAAGTCCAGGGTGGACCACCTTCTTTAATGACTCCTTCGTGTACACAAAAAAATATACCTGGACCTTCCAGGTACTGTGCAACGGGATGGGGCAAAACTGGTCCAATGGAGAGGGTGTTCAGCGGAGCCCAGAGATGACCACTGGGATGAAAAGGATCCTTGTGTACACGACAACCAGTGTATATTTTCTTGGCCCCTTTGGAGAGACTCTCTTTTTTTTTTTTTTTTTTTGCTTTTTGAATAGGCTGCTTGAATATAAATCCCACTTTTCACGAGGACAGTGGTTCCTTTATTGTTCTTCCCACCCCTCCACACTCCACTGGACTCAGAACCTGTCCTTGGCCCTCCACCCCCAGCTTCTGATTCTCTGCAGGGCTTTAAACCAATGGTAAGTTCTTATCAAAACAATTAGATTCTAGGACTATCAGTGAAGCTAACCATGGACACATCTAAAGAAGCTCACAACATTGAAGATTTCACAGAACCCATCTGCTCTTACTTACCCTCAAGGTCAGGTGTGATATGGCCTGATATGTGGTCTGTTATTGCTGGTGCCTAAGACCACTTGTGTGGTAAAAAAAAAAAAAAAAAAAAAGACTTAAAAAGACACATGTTACCTCACAGGTGAACCTCAAAAACCTTAGGCTGAATAAGAGAAGCCAGACTCAGAGACAACATAAAATATGATCATTGTGAATTTGGATTTGATGAGAAGTTCAGTAACATCTTTCATGGTATTCTGTCTCATGACCAAAATAGAAAAATGTGGACCATAGTAGTTAAGAGGATCCTTATTGGTTCTCAGATACTATGGACTTCAAGAAGGCTATCTTCCTCCCCTCTCTTCCTCAACTCTTTCTACTACCTCCCTCCTCTCCTTAACACTTGATTTCCCTTCCCTCTTTCCCCCAGTCTTTCTCTTGTTCTTCCCCCAACTCTACCTTTTTATACAAGTAACGATAGACATTGTAGAAAAACACCACAAAAAATTTAAATTGTACATTTATATTGCAGGCTTATTTCAGACTTGTTGAGGTTGTTTTCTGCTTCTGACTCTCCAAATATGCCACATTGTACACCTTTGATGCACTTTTTTTTAAAAATCAATTTTATTTCATTTTTTAAATTTTTTTAAAATTTAAATTTATTTACTTTAATTGGAGGCTAATTACTGTACAATATTATATTGGTTTTAACTCCTGGGATACATTCCTAGAAATGGAATTTCTGGGTGAGAAGGGATGTACTTTTAGAGTTGTTTATATGTATTACTCAATTGTTCCTCTAAATTTACCTGTGCTGTAGATGAGAGTGATGTGGATTTTCATTATACCCATATCCAAAATATGATCTGGCCTCCAGAATTTACCATGTTTGTCAGCTTTGTGGCTGATTATGCAGGATGAAGGAGGTGGTGATTTTACTCCTGGGCTCAAGGCATTAACTGGGACTGGCCATCTGAGTCTGGTCAAGAGGCAGCGGCCAGGATAAGACCATGCCTTATTAGAGATCATTGAGGCACCAAGGAGTAGTGGTGGAAAGGATATGATTCACTTCCTTTAAGTATTTGAAAGACTGTCCTATTGACAGAAATTAGATTCACTTTGTGTGCTTATAAGGAGAGAATAAACATCAGAGTTTGGATCTTTCAGGAAGACAAGATTCAGTTTAATGTGAGAAAGCCCTAACAGAATAGTCTGAAAATGGCTTGGGTTCCCCTTGTTTACTGTGAATCCTTTTTTCCCTCTGTATTCCTGGAGATATTGCAGTAGGGGCCATGTATCCTGTGTCATTCATATGAATAATCATGGCATGTGTGTGAAGGGAATTTATCATAAGGCTTTCATATGGAGACCTTTGAGAGAACTTTATACTGCAAGGCCATAAAGTTGGAATTACAGCTCTGATTACAACAGTCTATCTCAAAAACAGAGGAAATAAATATTCTGAAAAGCTATCTGTTCTCTCTCTCTCTTTTTTAAAATTTATTTTAACTGGAGGCTAATTACTTTACAATGTTGTGGGGTTTTTTGCCATTCATACACATGAATCAGCCATGGGTGTACATGTGTTCCCCATCCTGACCCACCCTCCCACTTACCTCCCCATCCCATCCCTCAGAGTCATCCCAGTGCAACAGCCTTGAGCACCCTGCCTCGAGCACCCTGCCTCATGCAAGGAAACTGGATTGGTGACTACTTCACATATGATAATATACATGTTTCAATGCTATTCTCTCAAGTTATCCCACCCTCGCCATCTCACACAGAGTCCAAAAGTCTGTTCTTTACATCTGTGTCTCTGCTATCTCGCATATAGGGTCATCATTACCATCTTTCTAAATTCCATATGTATGCATTAATATACTGTATTGGTGTTTTTCTTTGTGGCTTACTTTGCTCTGAATAATAGGCTTCAGTTTCATCCAACTCATTAGAACTGATTCAAATACATTCTTTTTAAGGGCTGAGTAATATTTCATTGTGTATATGTACCACAGCTTTCTTATCCATTTGTCTACCAATGGACATCTAGGTTGCTTCCTTGTCCTAGCTATTATACACAGTGCTGTGATGAACGTTGGGGTACACGTGTCTCTTTCAATTCTGGTTTCCTTGGTGTGTGTATGCCCAGCAGTGGGGTTGCTGGGTCATATGGCAGTTTTATTTCCAGTTTTTTAAGGAAATCTCCACACTGTTCTCCATAGTGGCTGAACTAGTTTGCATTCCCACCAACAGTGTAAGAGGGTTCCTTTTCCTCTGCACTCTCTCCAGCATGTATTGTTTGTAGACTTTTTGATTGCAGCCATTCTGATGGGCGTGAATGATTTGCATTTCTCTGATAATGAGTGATGTTGAGCATCTTTTCACGTGTTTGTTAGCCATCTGTATGTTTTTTTTGGAGAAATGTCTATTTAGTTCTTTGGCCCATTTTTTGATTCGGATCAGATCATATCAGATCAGTCGCTCAGTCGTGTCTGACTCTGTGACCACAGGAATCACAGCATGCCAGGCCTCCCTGTCCATCACCAACTCCCAGAGTTCACTGAGACTCACGTCAATCGAGTCAGTGATGCCATCCAGCCATCTCATCCTCTGTCGTCCCCTTCTCCAGTTGCCCCCAATCCCTCCCAGCATCAGAGTCTTTTCCAATGAGTCAACTCTTCACATGAGGTGGCCAAAGTACTGGAGTTTCAGCTTTAGCATCATTCCTTCCAAAGAAATCCCAGGGCTGATCTTCAGAATGGACTGGTTGGATCTCCTTGCAGTCCAAGGGATTGTCAAGAGTTTCAACACCACAGTCCAAAAGCATCAATTCTTCAGTGCTCAGCCTTCTTCACAGTCCCAACTCTCACATCCATACATGACCACAGGAAAAACCATAGCCTTGACTAGATGAACCTTGTTGGCAAAGTAATGTCTCTGCTTTTGAATATGCTATCTAGGTTGGTCATAACTTTCCTTCCAAGGAGTAAGCGTCTTTTAAATTCATGGCTGCAGTCACCATTTGCAGTGATTTTGGAGTCCAAAAAAATAAAGTCTGACACTGTTTCCACTGTTTCCCCATCTATTTCCCAGGAAGTGATGGGACCAGATGCCATGATCTTCATTTTCTGAATGTTGAGCTGTAAGCCAACTTTTTCACTCTCCACTTTCACTTTCATCAAGAGGCTTTTTAGTTCCTCTTCACTTTCTGCCATAAGGGTGCTGTCATCTGCATATCTGAGGTTACTGATATTTCTCCCGGCAATCTTGATTCCAGCTTGTGCTTCTTCCAGTCCAGCGTTCCTCATGATGTACTCTGCATATAAATTAAATAAACAGGGTGACAATATACAGCCTTGACGAACTCCTCTTCCTATTTGGAACCAGTCTGTTGTTGCATGTCCAGTTCTAACTGTTGCTTCCTGACCTGCATACAAATTTCTCAAGAGGCAGATCAGGTAGTCTGGTATTCCCATCTCTTTCAGAATTTTCCAGTTTATTGTGATCCACACAGTCAAAGGCTTTGGCATAGTCAGTAAAGCAGAAATATATATTTTTCTGGAACTCTCTTGCTTTTTCGATGATCCAGCGGATGTTGGCAATTTAATCTCTGGATCCTCTGCCTTTTCTAAAACCAGCTTGAACATCAGGAAGTTCACAGTTCATATATTGCTGAAGCCTTGCTTGGAGAATTTTGAGCATTACTTTACTAGCGTGTGAGATGAGTGCAATTATGTGGTAGTTTGAGCATTCTTTGGCATTGCTTCTTTGGGATTGGAATGAAAACTGACCTTTTCCAGGCCTGTGGCCACTGCTGAGTTTTCCAAATTGCTGGCATATTGAGTGCAGCACTTTCACAGCTTCATCTTTCAGGATTTGGAATAGCTCAACTGGAATTCTATCACCTCCACTAGCTTTGTTCATAGTGATGCTTTCTAAGGCCCACTTGATTTCACATTCCAGGATGTCTGGCTCTAGGTCAGTGATCACACCATCCTGATTATCTGGGTCATGAAGATCTTTTTTGTACAGTTCTTCTGTGTATTCTTGCCATCTCTTCTTAATATCTTCTGCTTCTGTTAGGTCCATACCATTTCTGCCCTTTATTGAGCCCATCTTTGCATGAAATGTTCCTTTGGTATCTCTGATTTTCTTGAAGAGATCTCTATTCTTTCCCATTCTGTTGTTTTCCTCTATTTCTTTGCATTGATTGCTGAAGGCTTTCTTATCTCTTGTTATTCTTTGGAACTCTGAATTCAGATGTTTATATCTTTCCTTTTCTCCTTTGCTTTTCGCTTCTCTTCTTTTCACAGCTATTTGAAAGGCCTCCCCAGACAGCCATTTTGCTTTTTTGCATTTCTTTTCCATGGGGATGGTCTTGATCCCTGTCTCCTGTACAATGTCACGAACCTCAGTCCACAGTTCATCAGGCACTCTATCAGATCTAGTGCCTTAAATCTATTTCTCACTTCCACTGTACAATCATAAAGGATTTGATTTAGGTCATACCTGAATGGTCTAGTGGTTTTCCCTGCTTTCTTCAATTGAAGTCTGAATTTGGCAATAAGGAGTTCATGGTCTGAGCCACAGTCAGCTCCTGGTCTTGTTTTTGCTGACTGTATAGAGCTTCTCTATCTTTGGCTGCAAAGATTATAATCAGTCTGATTTCGATGTTAACCATCTGGTGATGTCAATGTATAGAGTCTTCTCTTGTGTTGTTGGAAGAGGGTGTTTGTTATGACCAGTGCATTTTCTTGGCAAAACTCTATTAGTCTTTGCTCTGTTTCATTCCATATACCAAGCCCAAATTTGCCTATTGTTCCAGGTGTTTCTTGACTTCCTACTTTTGCATTCCAGTCACCTATAATGAATAGGACATCTTTTTTGGGTGTTAGTTCTAAAGGTCTAAAGGTTAGGTCTAAAGGTCTAAAGGTTAGGTATACAGGTTCTTGTAGGTCTTCATAGAACTGTTCAACTTCAGCTTCTTCAGCATTACTGGTTGGGGCATAGACTTGGATTACTGTGATATTAAATGTTTTGCCTTGGAAATGAACAGAGATCATTCTGTCGTTTTTGAGATTGCATCCAAGTACTACATTTCGGACTCTTTTGTTGACCATGATGGCTACTCCATTTCTTCTGAGGGATTCCTGCCCGCAGTAGTAGGTATAATGGTCATCTGAGTTAAATTTACCCATTCCAGTCCATTTCAGTTAGCTGATTCCTAGAATGTCAACGTTCACTCTTGCCATCTCTTGTTTGACCACTTCCAATTTGCCTTGATTCATGGACCTGACATTCCAGGTTCGTATACAATATTGCTCTTTACAGCATCAGACCTTGCTTCTATCACCAGTCACATCCACAGCTGGGTATTGTTTTTGCTTTGGCTCCATCCCTTCATTCTTTCTGGAGTTATTTCTCCACTGATCTCCAGTAGCATATTGGGCACCTACTCACCTGGGGAGTTCCTCTTTCAGTGTCCTATCACTTTGCCTTTTATACTGTTCATGGGGTTCCCAAGGCAAGAATACTGAAGTGGTTTGCCATTCCCTTCTCCAGTGGACCACATTCTGTCAGGTCTCTCCACCATGACCCGCCCATCTTGGGTTGCCCCACAGGCATGGCTTAGTTTCATTGAGTTAGACAAGGTTGTCATCCTATTGTGATTAGATTGACTAGTTTTCTGTGAGTATGGTTTCAGTGTGTTTGCCCTCTGATGCCCTCTTGCAACCCCTACCATCTTACTTGGGTTTCTCTTACCTTGGGCGTGGGGTATCTTTTCACGGCTGCTCCAGCAAAGCGCAGCCATTGCTCTTTACCTTGGATGAGGGGTATCTCCTCACTGCTGCCCTTCCTGACCTTCAGTGTGGGATAGCTCCTGTAGGCCCTCCTGGGCCTGTGCAGCCATGGCTCCTTGGACGTGGGGTTGGTCCTCCTGGCCACTGCCTCTGGCCTTGGGCGTGGGTTGCTTCTCCCGGCTGCAGTCCCTGGCCTCAGGTATGGGTGCGTGGGGTAGCTCCTCCCACCCGCCATGCTTGGCCTCGGTCTTAGGGGCATGGGGTAGCTCCTCCCGGCCACCGCCCCTGACCTCAGACGTGGGGTAACTCTTCTCATCGACGCCCCTGACTTCGGACGCTGGGTACCTCCTCTCGGCCGCCCCTCCTGACCTCGGATGCGGGGTAGCTCCTCTCGGCCGTTCCTACACCATCACTGACTGGTACCCTCGGCCGCTGCCCCTGACCTCGGACGTGGGTAACTCCTCTTGGCCGCTGCCCTTCGGGCATGGCGTCCTCCCAGCTTCTTCCCCTGACCTCGGACGTGGGGTGGCTCCTCTGGGCTGCACTCAGGTCGCCAGTCGCAGCCGCCTGCGCTCAGCACGCCTTTTCTGGAATTGAGCTGCAGGAGTTGCTTGTATATTTTTGAGATTAATTATTTGTCAGTTGTTTCATTTCCTATTATTTTCTCCCATTCTGAAGGCTGTCTTTTCACCTTTCTTATAGTTTCCTTTGTTGTACAAAAGCTTTTAAGTTTAATTCGGTCCCATTTGGTTTTGCTTTTATTTCCATTACTCTGGGAGGTGGGTCATAGAAGATCCTGCTATGATGTACATCAGAGAGTGTTTTGCCTATGTTTTCCTCTAGGAGTTTTACAGTTCCTCGCCTTACATTTAGATCTTTAATCCATTTTGTGTTTATTTTTGTGTATGGTGTTACAAAGTGTTCTAGTTTCATTCTTTTACAAGCGGTTGACTAGTTTTCCCAGCACCACTTGTTAAAGAGATTGTCTTTTCGCCATTGTATATTCTTGCCTCCTTTGTCAAAGAGAAGGTGTCCATAGCTGCATGGATTTATCTCTGGGCTTTCTATTTTGTTCCATTGATCTATGTTTCTGTCTTTGTGCCAGTACAATACTTTCTTGATGACTGTTGCTTTGTAGTATAGGCTGAAGTCAGGCAGGTTGATTCCTCCAGTTCCATTCTTCTTTCTCAAGATTGCTTTGGCTACTCGAGGTTTTTTGTATTTCCATACAAATTGTGAAATTATTTGTTCTAGTCCTCTGAAAAATACCATTGGTAGCTTGATAGGGATTACATTGAATCTATAGACTTCTTTGGGTAGTATACTCATTTTCACTGTATTGAGTCTTCCGATCCATGAACATGGTATATTTCTCCATCTATTTGCGTGCTTTTTTATTTCTTTCATCAGTGTTTTATAGTTTTCTATATATAGGTCTTTTGTTTCTTTAGGTATATTTATTCCTAACTATTTTATTGTTTTCGTTGCAATGGTGAATGGAATTGTTTCCTTAGTTTCTTTTTCTGTTTTCTCATTGTTAGTGTATAGGAATGCAAGGGATTTCTGTGTGTTAATTTTATATCCTGCAACTTTACTATATTCATTGATTAGCTCTAGTAATTTTCTGGTGGTGTCTTTAGGGTTTTCTATGTAGAGGATCATGTAATCTGCAAACAGTGAGAATTGTACTTCTTCTTTCCAATCTGTATTCCTTTTATTTCTTTTTCCTCTCTGAGTGCTGTGGCTAAAACTTCCAAAACTATGTTGAATAGTAGTGGTGAGAGTGGGCATCCTTGTCTTGTTCCTGACTTTAGGGGAAATACTTTCAATTTTTCATCATTGAGGATAATGTTTGCTGTGGGTTTATCACTATCTGTTCTCTTAATGTTTCTTAGTGCAAGAAGTAACTGTTAAACTTGCTGACCTCACATTTTCTGCACTCAGCTCATTGGTGATAAGAGTTTAGTTTTTTTTTTTATGATATTTGATATTTAGTTCAGTTATTATACTTGCTATGTGGAGAGATGCTTTTTCTCATTGGTTTTGTTTTTCTTGTATTCTACAAACTTTGCTAATCCTCAGTCTCTCAGACCTTAAGTCACCCACATCTGGTGAAAGGTAAAGGGGTGGTTTTCATGTACTGTTCATCTCTGGGTAGCCTTTTCATCTTTCAAAAAAATTCCATCATTGCTTTAAACACTTTTTAAGCTGAATTGTATTTACAGTGTTTCCAAATTCTGCCTATGTTAAATAGTTGTACTCTTCCACTGATGAAACCATATGCATGTAAACTGTATCTTAACATTTTTTGACATACATTTTCCTTATTTTGGTATTATTACTTTGAGAAGTTAAAAAATGACAATGCAGGGCTTCCCTGGTAATCTAGTGGTTAAGAATCCACCTGGCAGTGCAGGGATAACTGGTTCGATCCCCAGTGTAGGAAGATTCCACATGCCATAGGGCAGCTAAGTCCATGCACCACAATTCCTGAAGCTTGTGTGCCTAAAGCCCATGCTCAACAACAAGAGAAACCACCGCGCTGCAACTAGAGAAAGCCCATGTGCAGCAATGGAGATCCAGCACAGCCAAAAATTAAATAAATATATAAATCTTAAAAAAGACTATGTAGGTCACAAAATTATCTAGAATATTTGAAAAAAAAAAACCCATTTGATTTTAATGTTCCTAAAGCAGAATTGTTTAAATAACCCAACCTCTTGCCCCTTGAAGCATGGTGTGGGAAACAGCAGCAGAAAGGGTGTCATGTGGCGGCTTGGTGGAAATGCAGACTCTCTAGCTCCCCCAGCATTCCTGAGTCAGAATCTGCATTTTACCAAGTGGACCTCCTGCAGCGCCTGGTGGACTTTCCCAGGGGACGTGATGCTGCAGAACATGGGGGTCAGAATCATCATCTCACCTTGGTGGTTGAGCGCCTGGTAACTTACCTGACATTGTGGCTGGGTTCTTTCACCTTCAAGAGCCTATTTAATCCTGAGAATCACCCTCTAAAGTAGGCATTCTTACAATATCAGAAGAGTTATCACTAGATCTGCCAAATGTGTCACTAAAAGACAGTTTCTTCATCTGTATTTCCTAAGTCTGAGATGGGAAAATTGAGGCTGTAATGCTGGCCTGGCCAAGGGTGAACACTGATTCCAGATTCCACTCCAGTTCCTGGTGTGGGCACACCCTGTGCTTCCGGTGAGCCAGACACCCTGTGGACAACAGAAGAGCCTCACATCCCAGCAGCAGTAGAAAATCAGCCCCCAACCACTGCTCATTCACCAGCCTGTTGTGGGTTGATGTGAAAGGCCTTGGGAAGAAGTCATCTGTGACTGAGGTCAGGAAGAGCAGGTAGAGGTCCCACATCTCATCTGCAGGCTGGCTTCCTGAAGCTTCAATTACAAATGAAGCTCAGAGAGGTAGATAAACACATTTCCCAGGGTAGATAAACACATTTCCCTGGATACACCAAAATTGATTGTGTGTATACATGTATTTGTGTAGCTTCAGGGTTGTTTGAATTAAATCATTAAAAGCAGTAGATATTAGAAATTCTCATCTTCAAATTCTGCAGCATTTAGGATATACTGTTTTAGTGCATTTTGAGAAGGCAAATAAAATCAAGGATAAGAAGCACTTGGAATGAAGCCTTAGATGGGATGGATCTAAAAGGAGGGAACATTCCAAAATCCATCAACCCTTCCACAAGATTCCCTGCCCTCCCCCCACCATTCTTTTAAAAACCAAGAGCTAATTTCAATCCCACCCACTTCTATTTGGTGGTATTTTGGTTTCTTTTTAGGTATTATCCTATTTTCTCCTTCTTCCACTGACATCAGCTTATTTCATATGATTCTAAAATATATTAAATAAATATGCATTTAAAATATTATTTTATTTGGTCATGAATTGTTTGTCTTAAAGGGCCTGTCTGGGTAAAAGAGTAATTTCTCATATTCTGTTCTTATAGGAAGAATTTTAAATCGTTTCTCCAAAGACATTGGGTATATGGATGACGTGCTGCCTTCATCATTTCAAAAGTTCATGCAGGTAATGTATCAGTCCTGTCAGAGTTCTCACAGGGAAGAACAGAGAGCCTGTTTCTTAAGGCCTTTTCACAGGGGTTGAGGGTGGGCCTTTCAGCCTGGTGATGTGTCCTTTAATCTTAAATAAAAGCCATATTTGTGAGAGAAAGGTGTGGCTGTGATTGGGAGGCTGAGTTAACATTAGTAACACCTGGGACAGGAGTGGCTACTCTGTTATGTCAGGGTTGGTCTGAAGCAGCAACTGCTAGGTAAGTGGTTCACTCTCTGCCTTCCAGGTGTCTGGTGTGGATTCCCTTTACTGTAAGAATATTTCATAATAGAAACAAGCACCTCTCATGAAAAGATAGCCAAGATGAACTAAATTGTGTATTGTATTACCATAAAGGACAAATACTTACTGCATCTTTTTTTCTGATAAAGCATGTGTTACAAAGAAAAGATTAATAATAATGAGGTGACCAATAATACTTGACCAAAAACAATCACTGTTGTTCACTCACTAAGTTGTATCTGACTCTTTGCAACCCCATGGACTGCAGCACACTAGGCTTCCTTGCTCTTTACTATCTCCCATAGTTTGCTCAAGCTCATGTCCATTGAGTTGGTGATGCCTTCAAACCGTCTCATCCTCTGTCATCCCCTTCTCCTTCTGTCTTCAATCTTTCCCAGAATCAGGATCTTTTCCAATGAGTTGGCTCTTTGCATTAGGTGGCTAAGGTGTTTGAGCTTCAGCTTCAACATCAGTCCTTCCAATGAATATTCAGGGTTGATTTCCTCTAAGATTGACTAATATGATCCCTTTGCAGTCCAAGGGACTCTCAAGAGCCTTCTCCAATGCTGCAATTCAAAGGCATCAATTCTTCAGTGCTCAGGATGCTTTATGATCCAACTCTCATATCCATACATGACTACTTGAAAAACAATAGATTTGACTATATAGATCTTTGTCGGCAAAATGATATCTTTGTTTTTTAATGTGCTGGCTAGGTTAGTCATAGCTTTACTTCCAAGGAGCAAACGTCTTTTAATTTTGTGGCTGCAGTCACTGTCTGCAGTGATTTTGGAGCCCAAGAAAATAAAAGTCTTGTTACTGCTTCCTCTTTCCCCCCTTCTATTTGCCACGAAGTGTTAGGACTGGATGCCATGGTTGTTTTTTGAGTATTGAATTTTAAGACATCTTTTTCAATCTCCTCTTTCACATTCATCAAGAGGCTCTTTAGTTTCTCTTCTCTTTATGCCATTAGGGTGGTATCATCTGCAAATCTGAAGTTGTTGATATTTCTCCTGCAATCTTTATTCCAGCTTGTACAGAGTTTTACCCTCCCTATTAATATTCAAGAATGTTAACACTAAACCCCATCTCAGCACAATATCAGGCTAATGGAATTTCTCCTCTAGGTGTAGTTATCATATTCTGCAAACTAAATACTTAATTGAATTGTGAAAAATCACCATGTACTCTCAAGTGAAAGATTCATCCAAAAGATTATTTCTATTTATTCATGTGAATTCATGACTTCTGATAGAATTCCCAACTGGTGTGCTCCCAGTGGGAAATAAGCATATCAAAATAGTGATTCCCTTTATTTCCTGGAGCATCAGGACTTGGGTCACTTCTTCTGGGTCAACATGTTTCTTGTTGTACACACATCATTGTCTTTGTGCCATGGTGAGACAGAAGTACAGAAGTACTGGCCATGGTAATATGGGCCATCAGATGGGCCTGAAATCCAGTCAGATGGGGTGAATTGTGTGTGTAGCTAGGATTAGGTTCCTTGAAATTCCTGAAAATGTGGAAGAAATAAATGAGACTGGCTTCAAGGAAGGGATCTCTGTCGCACACAGAAATATGCTCTCTCCTTCTTCAGACTGTTGACTTTTTGCTTGGATACTATTTTTGTCTTCTACAGCTTCTGTTAACAGTTTGAGACAGCTGGCAATAAAAGATTCATAAATGTATATGCATAAATAAATTTAAATATAAACTCATGCATTGTATATATGTTAATATAATATGTAATATCCACTATGAAAGTGAAAGTTGCTCAGTTGTGTCCAATTCTTGTGACCCGGTGGACTATACAGTTCATAGAATTCTCCAGGCTACAATACTGGAGTGGGTAGCCTTTCCCTCCTCCAGAGAATCTTCCCAACCCAGGGACCAAACCCAGGTCTCCCGCATTGCAGGCAGATTCTTTACCAGCTGAGCCACAAGGAAATCCCAATATCCACTATAAGGCTGGTTAGGGTATGACCTGTAAATAGAAATAAAACTCTTATAACAAGCCTATTTGAATTGCTTCAGAATTAAGGAGCATGAAATCTGAAGGACCTAATTTAGGAGCTTTTGAGAACAATAGTTACAGGTCTTTAATGAGGACTCAAGAAAAAAGTATTGGCACAGCTCAGGTGGAGCCCTTCATTTTGATCTTACCTCTTCTTCCTAGGTTATCTGCCATGCTGGGTTGGTCATAAAAGGCCCCCACCTGGGGAGAGCCAGGCTATTGAAACTGGTGAATATTGTCCAATAAAATAATGTGAGTCTACTAAAAACTGTAATTTGGATTTTTTATAATTGACATTTCAGATCTTTTTTCCTGACAACTACTGATGGCAAACCTAGTGACTTGACTTAAGATCACACACAGAAGGAAGGACCCCTCCCCATGAGAAAAGGGTATAGCAAGGTGGGATGCATTAGTTAATGCTATGGCTGTAAGAAATTGTTCAACTGAAAATATAATAGAAGGGAGGTTAGACAGATGTATATTTCTCCACTTATGATTGAAATTTGTTCCTTCAGATTCCATGCTTTGCACTCTGAGTTTTATATTGATACCACAGCAGATGGGGAGAAACAGGAAAAGCACATGTCTCTATCCAAATAATGCACTTTGATTCACAAGGGCTCCTGAATACAGAGTCACAGTTCTGGACATTTCCTTCCCCTTTCAGGCTCCTCTGCAAACAACTGTGTCTCTGAGATTCCCAGAGTACAGATTCTTCCTGTCTTTCTTCATGACCTGCAGTACCTTCCTGGGAAAACTTAGGACAACTGCTGACCCTCCTAGCTTACAATTTTCTTACCTATAAATGGAAATGAAAGTTCTTGCTTTTCTCATTCATAAATGGTTGTGAAGATCATCTGAGAAAACTTATCTGGAAGAGCTGTGAAATGATAACCCAAGTCTCTGTGATATAGGCATTACTCTACTAATGCATCCACCAAAGACATGCTGGGAACAGCTGCCCTGGGCAACAAAGTGTGGAGGCCCTGGGTTGGTGAACAGGGAGTGCTGGTTCTAAGAGGACACAGAATACCTGGTGCTAACTTGAACAAGCCATTTGACCTTCCCAGCCCAGCTCCCTTTTGGTCAAAATTTCCAGGAATTGTGATTGCTATCCTCAAATTATTCATGTCATTCTCTATTTCTCTAGCCTGTGAAATTCAGTTGTCAATCTCTTATTCAAAGTTTCAATAAAGGATTCACATGTTCTTCCCTGTGTTTCCCCAGTGCCTTGTGAAGATCACCATGGAACTGTATCCATCTGAGATCATAAACTCTGGAGGCGTTGGCCCAAATTCTGTGAATCTGCATATCCTCAACTTTTGACCCCTTTTCATAGCAGACTAGATACTGAGATAGATACTACACATAGATACTAAGTGCTGGTTGCATTCCTATCACCTGAAACTTTTCATCAGAGTGTCATACTTTTCCTGATAAATATGGATGTCTAAATCAGCATCTATCAATGATTTGGGCTTCTATTGTACCTGCTGTGTTTTTAGACCAAGATCATTTCCCAAGATAAAATGACCTCATGGAATGATGTGATGCTTAAGTGAATGATTATGGAACTCTTACCACAGTGCTGTGCATAGAGTAAACACCGGGTAAATGGCACCCCCTGTTGTTATAATCACTGCTCCTTAAAACAGTCATTTTTATCATAATGATAAAAATTTTAATTATATTCAGAGGATAAAATTAAAAAAAAAAACTCTTCTTGCTTAAAAGTTGTTTATTATCAAAATTCTTCCCCATATTTCTAGGAAATACCCAAAATTTGTTTTATCACATTTCTCTTCTTTTGTCTGTTCTTTATTAGGCATGCTGATGAACTCTGAAATTCCTTAAATAAGGTATTTAGAAGAAAAAATTAAGATAGATTAGGAGCCTCAAATAAGTAAAAATAATTTTCCTGGACAATAAATAGTTGGCGGTATGTTGGGAACAAGCTTAAGTATGTCCTAATGGCTCATGATGTAGACTCTCTGGCTCCATGGCTCAGGCTTTGTTTCCATCAAGCTCCTTTTCCTTTCCCTGTGCCTCAGTGTTTCCATCTGTAAAATGAGATAATACTATTACTTGATAGGGCTATTGTGAGACGTAATAAGCTAATACATGTCAAGTATTAAATGTGTAGCCCTGTACAGAGTCAGCACTCAGTAAATGTTAACCATGGATAGAAAACCAGGAAAGAAAAATTTCTACTTCCAAAAGTCACTTTTGCATCTTTTCCTCCTTTACTGGACACTAACTTTGTAATTAACCACTTCCTTACCTGTGTAACTGAGGCTTCTGGTTTCCTTATCTGTGATGGCTGCTCATTCATCTCTAGTAATACCTACTGACTCATGATAGTTTAGGGTTCAAGTCCTAGTCTCTCTGAACCTCAAATATTTTATCATCTATTAAAATTAGTAATTCCTATTTTATAGGCTACTAAGTATATTAAAAGAGCTAATACCTAGAAGGTTCTTAAGGTTTTTGGCACACAGCAATCAGGACGACAGAGGATGAGATGGCTGGATAGCATCACTGACTCGATGGACATGAGTTTGAGTGAACTCCGGGAGTTGGTGATGGACAGGGAGGCCTGGCGTGCTGCAATTCATGGGGTTGCAAAGAGTCAGACACGACTGAGCGACTGAACTGAACTGAACTGAATCATGTAATAGAGCTTCCCAGGTGGCTAGTGGTAAAGAACTCACCTGGCAATGTAGGAAACGCAGGAGGCATGGATTTGATTCTTGGGTGAGGAAGATCCCCTGGAGGAGGAAATGGAAACCCACTCCAGTATTCTTGCCTGGAAAATTCTGTGGACAGAGGTGCCTGGAGGGCTGCGGTCTATGTGATCGCAAAGAGTCGGAGATGACTAAGCAACTGAGCACACACACACATAATCTTGCAATAAATATCATTAGAACCATCTATAATTTTATTTGTTTGGGTGGCAAAGCTTTCTCTACTATTTCAATACATCTTTCAGGAAAAGAAGTTTAGTCACAACTAAATAGTCTATTAAAGTTTATTTTTGAAAATAATCCTTGATAAAGAGGCCCCTGCATCTATTTTTCACTCTTCCAGACACTTCTACAAGTGATTGGTGTGGTGGTTGTGGTGGTGATGGTGATTCCTTGGATTGCCATACCTGTGATTCCCCTTGGCATCCTTTTCTTTTTTCTTCGGCGGTATTTCTTAGAGACGTCACGAGATGTGAAACGCCTGGAATGTTCAAGTGAGTACTGGAACTCTCAGGTTGGAATGGCAATGCAGGTTGGCTGCATTTATACCATAATTAACCATACCCCTGAAATCCTGTAGAATATATCTTTTGGAATTTCTCCCTATATCAGCATTAGGTAGTTGTATGTTATGGGCCCTGTGAGTCAGTGTGACCCTTAAGACAAGTTGAGCTGGTGGCAGGTCAGCTGCAGCTTTGCATTTTAGCACAAGGATGAGTATGAGCACCATAAGGACAGGGGCCATTTCTGTCTTGTTCATGACATAATTCCTAAAACAGAACAGCCACCCAGTATAAAGTTTTCCAAAAAATATGTTTCATCATGTTGGTACTATTGTAGAAGGAAAATAGGGAATTTTTCTTCCCTTGAAGTTACTAGAAATGACAAGGAAAGGAAAATGTTAAGAAAAGGAAAGGAGCCATCAGGAAATGTATTCATATGTCCAAGGTGATATTTTTAGAAAATACATTATTTCACATACTCCTAAGATGGTAAGTAAGTTGTAGTTGTTAAATGTATGGAAAAGATAAGCCCTGTTATTTCCAGGTTTGCTCTTTATCATCACCAGTATTTGCAATGATGTCACACTATGGTCACCCCTCCCCAAGACTGTTCATATAAATGATGATGGAAATAATCCCTTTAGGAGGACCCAGGAGGAGGATCTGTTTAGTAGACTTTTAGTTTGTCACTTCGGAGAAGGCAATGGCACCCCACTCCAGTTCTCTTACCTGGAAAATCCCATGGATGGAGGAGCCTGGTAAGCTGCAGTCCATGGGATCGCTAACAGTTGGACATGACTGAGCGACTTCCCTTTGACTTTTCACTTTCATGCATTAGGAGCAGGAAATGGCAACCCACTCCAGTGTTCTTGACTGGAGAATCCCAGGGACAGGGGAGCCTGGTGGGCTTCCGTCTATGGGGTCGCACAGAATCGGACACGACTGAAGCGACTTAGCAGCAGCAGCAGCAGTTTATCACTCCATTCAGCTTCCTAGTTTTAGAATAATGGGGAACATTATTTTATGATTAATCATTCTATTCTTCAGGCAATCACAATGGATGAAATAATCCAGAACTTATCTCGTCATTAATGCACAGACATATTTCATCAATATTAAAACAAAAAATTATAATGAAAGTAGAATTGTTAAATATTTTTAAAGAAGGTATAAGGACAGAAAATGAAGATGTTTGTGTCAGAAACCTTAACTATGGATAGTTACTGCAAGTTAATAACAACTTAACTTTCTAGAAACCAAGCCAAGAAGAGAAACATATTGAGTCTCATTCTTCTCTGTATCTACTAAGTGGAAAAATCTAAGTTAATCAAGACAAAGGAGTTTTTGGTGGTGAAATATGTATGTTTCATTTTTAATAATAAACTCTTGAGAGGCATTCATCCTATGTATTTGCATAAAGTACAGTTGGTGTCATAAACGCTGTAGAAAAAAATTTTCAGTCAAGAGAACCAGCTAAACTCCCATGAGGTCTGGGTTTTGTGAGGTGTTTGATTGGATTATGGAGCAGTAGAGTCCAGACATATGTGATATTTTGATGATGTGATTTGGTATGATGGTAGGACCTGGGAAAACAGAATAGAAATGATGAGCTCCATACAGTCTTTTGTGTAGACAGGGCTTCAATCATTTTATGATTTGAAGTCAGTCATGAAATGGAGTCATTCAATAGTCTTGTTCAAAGCAGGTTCCATTCAAAGAGGGACTGTTCCAGAAGGAATGTTTTTCAGAGATTTTTGCCTAGAGCATGGGCCACTTCCTATCCACATAGAAGTGGAGAGAAGGGCACCTCCTGAGGCCTTTTTCAAAAAGCAGTACAGGATTTCACCTGTAGAGTCTGAGAACTTTTTGGCCCCATCCCTGTGGAGTATTTGGATTTTTTGCAACCTCGTAGGCTGCAATGGGAGAAGGCAATGGCACCCCACTCCCGTACTCTTGCCTGGAAAATCCCATGGACAGAGGAGCCTGGTAGGCTTCCGTCCATGGGGTCGCGAAGAGTCAGACACGACTGAGTAACTTCACTTTCACTTTTCATTTTCCTGTATTGGAGAAGGAAATGGCAACCCACTCCAGTGTTCTTGCCTGGAGAATCCCAGGGACGGGGGAGCCTGTTGGGCTGCCGTCTATGGGGTCACACAGAGTTGGACACGACTGAAGTGACTTAGCCCCAGCAGCAGCAGGCTGCAACAATGTTAGACAGTAAATTCAATCCAGATACCCCTCTTCCATACCACAGGTAACCAAATGAGATGGCCTGTTGATTAGAATGTTTATGTTCTCTCTCCAGGTTGTGGGTCTGTGCAATAAATAAGGATACCACTTTTTTCTCTATGCAGTAACTAATAGTATATTTTAAGGCCACTGCTGGAGCCACCAGCAAAAAGACATCTGATCGCTATAACCAGAAGGCATAAGCCTACTTCATTCCTGTGCTCTGAAAAACTGCTAAAATCCTGAGGTTTATATTCAGATCCAGCTGCCTACCTTTCTGGAGCATTATGTTGATTTTTGTCCTCTTAGTGACAAATGTGCAGTTGATCATAATATTTTTTTTATTTTTCTAGAACTGAGCATAACCAAAATGCAAAACCACTATGGCATTTGGTTGCATTTTTCTAGCCAAACCTATTCATTTGGCAGTACCTGAATTATGAATCTGTATCAAATCTTATCTGTAAGGATTCTGTGATCAACTAGTAATGTCTGTCAGAGACATTGCAAAGAGAGGTTTAGCGCATGTGCCACATTTATTCAGATTGGATCCTCAAGTCTGCTATCTTAAGGCATTCTCATGCCGGATTCCCTGGGACTTTATTCAACCTAAGGTGCTTAGTATGATGTACGGTAATGTCTAAGGCTGTTGGATGTTAGCTAAGTAAGATTTGAGGATTTTCTGAAGGTAAACAAAGTCTGGAGAAAAGTGCATTTAGTCACTCATGGACATCCTTATACCTGATTATTCTCCCTCTGAGACACTGCTGTTATGATTAAAACAACAGCCTTGGAAATAAGACAGAATTGGGTCTGACACTCAGCTCTACCACTTAGGTGAGTTAATTTATTTAATCTTGGGCAGGAAGTACTCTTAATTCCTCAGTCTGGTTTTCCCTCTGTCACAGGTATACTAATACCTGCCTTCTGGGGCTCTCAGGATTTCTTGAATTGATCTTGTAAAATACATGCTGTGCTGTGCTGTGCTTAGCTGCTCAGTCATATTGACTCTTTGTGACCCCATGGACTGTAGCCACCAGGCGCCTCTGTCCATGGGGATTCCAGTCAAGAATACTGGAGTGGGTTGCCATGCCCTCCTCCAGGGGATCTTCCCAACCCAGGGACTGAACTAAGGTTTCCTGCCTTGCAGGTGGATTCTTTACCATCTGAGCCACCAGAGAAGCCCATGAATACTTGAATGGGTAGCCTATCCCATCTCCAGGGGATCTTCACAACCCAAGAATTAAACCACAATCTCTTGCATTGCAGAAAAATTCCTGATCAGCTGAGCTACCAGGGAAGCCCCAAAATATTTGGTAGTGACTACCAAAGGCACCAGAACTTTGAACATGAGGGTATTTAAAATTTTTTATTTGTTTGTTTTTGGCTGTGCTAAGTCTTCGTTGGTATGTGGGCTTCTCACTGTAATGGCTTCTTTTGTTTAGGGGACACAGGCTCTACAGGGCTTGGGCTTCTAGCTTGTGAGCTCAGTATTCGTGGCTCTCAGGCTCTAGAGCACAGTCTCAATAATAATTGTGCATGGGTTTAGTTGCTCTTTGGCATGTGGGATCTTCCCAGATCAGGGATTGAGCCCTTGTCTCCTGCACTGGCAGCAAGATTCTCATCCACAGAACCACCAGGGAAGTCCAAATGTGAAGGAATTAAGAACATAGTAACAACTGGCAGTTCTCACATAGGTGAATGATAACCTGCAGCAAGGCTGCCACCTTGGGGTCTTTTCATGTGGTTCACTGCCCCGCCCCCACCCCAAGGAAGATTTGCAGTCCAGGTGGAATGTGTCCCCAAGTGTCCTCAGGGTTATGGAGACACAGCTGTATGTCATGTAAACTGTAGGGTTACATGCATCTATGACTTCTGACTGATATCATGGCTGTTATATAGTCTGCTTCAGGATCGTGGGCTCGGTCTTTGTGGGGAAAAGGGTGTTATGTTAGGCAAGGTGAGACCAGAGCCTTGACATCCCCTCTCCTCGTGTACTAGTTAATTTTCTTTGCAGACCCTCCAGTTCCCACATTCTGGCATCCTGTTCACCCCTAGTGGGGTTTGAAAGACACAGGATAGATTTTCACAGGTCATCATCCCCTCTGGCCCACTGTAACTCTTGGGCATGAGGTGAGGTAGGTGATGGAGTGTTTGGTTACCTGGTGTTCAAGGCTGAGATGACACCTGGTTTCTAAAGTCGACCCCATCTTCCATCCCTGCTGGAGAGAATCAACTGCACTTTGATCTCCTGGTGATGGAAGCAGGTGAGGGAGGCCACGCTGAAGAGTTCATTCCAGGACTCTCCCTGGGGGAACAGGCACATCTACTTCCTGCTCAGAAGACTTGTTTGTGATGAATAGCGTTGACGTCACATTTGGTCTGGAAATCACAGCCTGGTTCTAGTGAGTTTTCTGTGTTCTCTGGAGCTGGACTCTTGACATCCTCCTGACAGTGTGATGGGCCCGGAATTCACCTGTGTCATCGCTGTGAGCCCCCTGCTTCCAGAGTAATTGAGTTCTGGGGTCTGGTTGGGACACCTTCTGGGAATGCAGAAAAGCCCTGAAGAGAGTTCCTAACCTTTGTTATTTGGATCATGAGCTCAGTCTTAAAAGTGCTGTTAAAAGTTCATATTGCTGTTGTGGTGGATTCATTTTGATATTTGGCAAAACTAATACAATTATGTAAAGTTTAAAAATAAAATAAAATTAAAAAAATAAAACATATGCAAAAATCTGCAAAAAAAAATAAAAAAATAAAAGTTCATATTGCTATTTTAAAAGTGTAAAGTTAAAGCTAAAATAAATACAATTAAATGTTACTCAATAGAATAAGAGTTTCCCAGGTGGTGCTAGTGGTAACAAACTCACCTACCAATGCAGGAGACTAAAGAGACTCTGGTTTGATCCCTGGGTTGGGAAGATCCCCTGGAGGAGGGCACGGCAATCCACTCCAGAATTCTTTTTTGGAGAATCCCATGGACAGAGAAGCCTGGTGAACTACGGTCTATAGGATTGCAGAGTCAGACATGATTGAATCAACTTGCCATGCAATACAATGAAGAGAGAGAACAGTGTGCATGCTGAAGTAAGACCACAGACATGTCCTTGGAAGGTCAGAAACACCATTGAACCACTTTAGGCTCTTTGCCTGAATTAGATACAAAGGGAAATGTTATATCATGTCCTGTTTCAAAGAAGGTATATTTCCTTACAGCAATATTACAGCTGAGGGTCCCTAACAGTTAGGGTTCCTGATCAGATGTCCCAGGTAGAAAGAGCCACAGGGCTGAGTGGATGGTCAGCTAGGACCCAGCCCAGGCTGTCCTGCCCCAGTGCAGGGCTTCCCACCCTCTCTGAGCTCCAGTGTCTCAGAGGAGGAAGCCTGCTCCTTCCTTTATTATATGATAGATCCAGGAATAATAAGCACAAGAGGAGTTCTGTGTCTTTGCCCATTTATTCCCTGTCCCCCTACAGCCCCTCCACCCCATGGAGCCTGTGTATGTCGATAATGACTGAACTGTCACCCAGACAGGCATTTGGATGCCAGGCTAAGGAGTGAAAACCTGAAAATAATTTGGAGTTTCTCCCCTTTGATTCTTACCCCATGATTTGATATAATTTCTGAGGCCTCCTGCAAGATAAGTGACCTTAACTTCCCCTAAATGCCCAGATTTTACTAACAGGTCTTTTTAGGAGATGTACAAGTAACAGAGTGATGTCAGTATTTCCTGCTGATACAGCACAAGTTATCACTCACCCCAGACAGAGGTCACAGGCTCACTATCTGCCTCTGACTGCAGCAGGCTACAGCCTCATTCATGGTAGAAGTGAGAACCGTAAGGGTCCTCCCTGCCTGGCAGCCTGCAGCCCACCTATTCCCTGATGGGCAGGTGCCTAACTCTGGTGCTTGTGGTCAATGTCCTCTTAGAGAAGATGGCAGGAAATGAATGGTCAGTGAAGGGATGCCAGACCCCAAACCCACATGAAGTCACTCAAAGAAAATGATCACTAAGGGCACAGTTAGGTTTTATAAGGTATGTGTGTATCACATGCCACAGTGACCTCCAAATGCCAGAAAAAGCATTGAGCAGGTAGTTTTAAAAGCCTGGATTAGATTCTCAGAGAAGAAGTCAAGACCGTTCAGGGACACCTGGCTAAGCAAGTCCTGTGGGCACAAGGGTGGTGCAGTGCCAGGTGTTCTGTGACCCATGCAGAGACATCTGGTGCAGGTGCAGGGAGAGTCCCAGGATGGGGGAGATGGCAGACTGTCTGCTCCTCTTACTCATCTTGCCCCTGTCCTATGTCTGGCTCTGGTTCAGCGTAGGGGATGTACTGACTCTATCCTGGCTCTTAGGTTACTCATCTAAGTTGGAGACAGCACACAGACAGCTCACCAAAATTCAGTGTGGTAAGAACTCTCAAAGAGAATTAAATTTAAAAATGCTATTGAATTGGGCCTATCCTTCTCATCCAGTGGTTAAGAATCTGCCTTCCAATGCAGGGGACTTAGTCTTAATCCCTGATTGGTGAACTAGGATCCTATATGTCACAGGGCAACTAATCCTGTGTGCCACAACTAGAGAGCCCATGTGCTGCAACTACTGAGCCCATGAGCTCTAGAGCCTGTGATCTAAAATAATGGAAGCCCATGCACTGCAACTAAAGAAAGCTTGCATGCTGCAATGAAGACCCAGTGCAGTCAAAGAAAATGCTATTGAATCAAACGTTTGTGAACAGTTTCCACCCAGAGAGATGTCAGGGAAGAATTTGGAGAGAGGCCATGTTTGAGGATTGTGATGAACGAGCTAGTAAAGAATTTCAGTATCTAAATCTAGGTCAAATTTGAATTTGGTTAAAGATAGATTCAGGCTTCCCTGGTGGCTCAGCGGTAAAGAATCAACCTGCACTGCAGGAGCCACAAGAGACATGAGTTCGATTCCTGGGTTGGGAAGATCCCCTGGAAAAGGGTATGGCAACCCACTCCAGTATTCTTGCCTGGAGAATCCCATGTACAGAGGAGCCTGGTGGGTGAGTCCATAGGGTCGTAGAGTCAGACACAATTGAGAAGACTTAACATGCAGGCACAAAGATAGATTCAAAGAGAATCTTTCATTTCTAGGTCATTAAGGTGAAGCTTGGCATGAGCCGGAGTTTGAGTGGCACATGGAGAATTCTCTCCAGAAAGGGCATCACCCCTTCTCCCCCAGGCAGCCCAACTAGGAACTCTAGTGCACTGTTTGGCAGAATGTGCAATCACAGCACACGGGAGGCTATGGGTTTCTTTGCATCCAGCCTTCCTGACTTTCTCTGTCTTGTGTCTGTCTCTGCTTCCCCAGCACAGAGCTTGGTGTTTTCCCACTTAGCATCTTCTCTCCAAGGACTCTGGACCATCCGGGCATACAAAGCTGAGCAGAGGTTTCAGGAACTGTTCGACTCACACCAGGACTTGCATTCAGGTCTGTGAGTTTCTGGAGATGATTTCAAAGGATGGGATGTGCTGTCATCTGAGGCCTGACCTCCCTCTCAGGTGGTCTTGCTGGTCAGCACCTCTTTCTGTGCTGCCCCATATCCCCCACTGCACACCTGCCTCCCCCACCCCTTCCTCCCAGCACCCCGTCTGTGGTCCCCTTTTCCCCCTTCTCCCCAGACTGACTTCCATCGTCCTTCCATCATGGAGTCCTATGGCTTTCTGTCCCTTTAGGACAGGAGTCAGTATATATATATATATTTTTTTCAAACAACAGATAGTAAATATTTTAGACTTGTGTGCCATTCTATCTCTGTTTTAACTTATCAACTTTGCTGTTGTAGCACAAAAACAGGCAAAGGTAATACATAAGCAAAAGCACATGACTGTGTTCCAATAAAATTATTTACAAAAGCAGATGATGGCCATTCTTGGTCCACAGGCTACCGTTTGTCAACTCTCTTTTCAGAGCATGCAGGGCAGCAGATTCCATTGAGGTAAATCATTATCTAATTAACAGATTTTTAACTCACTTGGTTAATATTATTCTGAATATTGGTAATATTTTTCCCTAAGTAGAAATTTCAGAATTCCCTCTAGATCTGTAAAATCCTGGCCCATCTCTCCAGTCTTTATTGTATCTTAAAGATAAAATGGCATTTCGCAGATCCAGTTAGCTCATGGTTGTATAGACACTGGCTCCTAAGAATAAACACTGTGCAGGGCCCTGTAATAAGTGTGGAGGTGCTGGAAAGAGTGTGTGAGCTGTGCTCTCTGCTGTCCGAAAGCTGGGAACAGTTGGCCCTGAGAGAGGATGAGCCTCACGTCGAGGCCTAGCACTGTAGGAAATGTACCAATGAGACCATTTTTCCATTTTCTCCATTGTGATCATATTACTGTTTATAACCTGTGAGTTGAATTTTTTTCTTATTGAAGTACAGTTGATAAACAGTAGTATGTTAGTGTCAGATGTACAGCAAAATGATTCAATTTTATATGTGTATTTTTTCAGATAATTTTCCATCATAAATTATTACAAGCTATTGAATATAGTTCCACAGAGCTCCTGGTGTGATTCTTCTGTGTCCCATGTTGTCTGGTATCAAAACAGCTTTTTGGAACCTTCATGTTCCTTGGGTGTATAACTTTGCCACCCTACTTTGTGTAAAAATCTTCTGTAGCTCAACTGAGCAAAATGATCTTTCTTGTTCAAAGCAGTTAACATGGTTTTTCTAACTTATTCATTATGCTTATTATGGTTCACAAATCCAGAGGCCTGGTTCTTGCTTTTCACTATAACCCGATGGTTCTCTTTGCGTCTGGATATCATCTATTTTATCTTCATCTGTCTTGTTGACTTTGGGGCCCTGCTTCTTGCACAAAGTAAGTATGGGTATAAATAACTATTTATGGTGTGATTAAAATTTATAGCTGTATTTACAGTTATTAAACTCTTGCTGCCTTGTCTAACAAATACAGTTTGGTTCTAATGAATTGTATTAAAGCATTTGCAGCATGTGATTCCACAGTGTGGCCCATGTAGAGAGGTCATTTGGGTCTTGATGGGACCTTTTATTCTCTTCTTTTTCTTTGAATGAGTAGATGTCTACTCAGCGATAGCAAGCTGACCTTAGAAACTTTCCTGGTAGTGTTTAGTAGTTGGATGGAGAGAACCAAATTTGCCATAAAGCTTTTTGTCCAAGTTAAGACTTTAGATTTTGGTTTTAGGGATACTGGGGTCTCTTGGTTGCAGATGCTTGGTGCACTGGGATGAGAAAGGTTCTCTGTAGCAAAGGACACCATCCTCATCGCTGGGTGGGTACCAGATGAGCAGGTGTTGGTGTATATAGCATGAATTTACCAGCCCTAAATATTCTATAAGAGCAATATTGAATCACAGTCTTTAATATGGAACAATGAGAATGGTATTTTAGTTTTAAAAGCACTGGCTTTTAGAAACCATTGCCTTGTTTTTCATGGTTTCCAATTATGGTTGCCTTGGACATAGAAAGTGAAATTGCTTGATTGTTCTTTAAACCACAATGACAAAAGTCTTAATAATAACATTATTCCTCATTGTCTACTGTATATTGACAATGTTGAGATTAAGTTCATTTAAGTCTTTCTAAATTCATAGTGGTTTTAATTTTTGGGGACGGAGGTTTTAATTGTATTGTGGACTCAATCAAATGATAGTAAAAGTATAAGTAATATTGTCATTATATGTTAATGATTTAAATAGTATAAAGGAGTTATCTTAATAAAGTGATAGAAGGAACTGGCCTCAAGGTCAAAAACAGGACTGACTTTTTCCCCCCTCTTCTTCCTCATTTAGTTTTGAATGTCGGGCAGGTTGGCCTGATACTGTCCTATGCCCTCAACATCATAGTGGTGTTCCCATGGTGCATCAGGCTAAGTGTTGAAGTTGAGCATATGGTGATGTTTATCTTAACATTCTTAACCTTATACTACTTCTTGCCATTAAAAAGTATAAAAATAATTCTTATGTAAAATATTAAACTTGTTTTTACATCTAGCTCACAGAGGTTTTTATATCCTCCTCCATCTGTTTAAAGCTAATGTAAAAAAGTACATCTTTTACTCAGTCTTATGTATGCCATGTCAGCAGGTTTTTATTCATAACAACCTGTCTTCAAATGTAATAAATGTCTCTGTAAGAGGGAGGTTCTGAAATTTTGGAGAGAATATAAACCAGTTTGGGGGGAGGTTGTTTATTATTGTTTCTTAACTGGTAATTGCTCATTATTGGTAAAAGAAGAATTCAATATTTTGTAGTTCTTTGTTTAATTGATAGATATTTGTCCCTGCCTTATTTTAGAATTTATTCTTGTATGTGTTAAACACCGGAATGTGCTGGTGTCCCTCCTTTTTGGTAGAATAAGCCACCTCTCTGAATGTTCTATCAAAGATGTCAAATTATTTTTGTTTAGGAGGCCTTGGTCAGTATTTAAATTATATTCTCCTTTGAGTATTGCATATTGTCCCAAAGAGAGAAAAACAAACAAACAAAAAAATGCAATATTTGCATTTCTCTTTTCTAATAGAGTAGAAAGTGAGAAATTATTAAAATGAGGTTTGATGACCATCCAGTTCTACTCTATAACACGTGGCCCTTTTATGACCACTTACTAGTGCTCATAAGTATTCTTTTCTTTGACAAAATTCTTTTTATTCAGATGTAGAAAGTGAATAAGTAAAATATTTGCATTCATTTATATAATTCTTTTAGTTTTAATATAATGCTGAAGAAGACAGCCTTAAGTGAAACTGTTACAGGATGATGAATAAGTTTGCAAATCATCAAAGGAGTCATCACACTCCTACTTCAGTCCTTCACAGATGCTAAGACCTGGAAGCAGAAAAGATATAAAAACAGAACACCTTATTTACAGTCTCTGAACATCCATAAATAAAGCCCTCTGCTCCTAACCCACATGATGTCATATATATTTCAGATGATTTCAGTAGAAAGGGTGATAGAATATATAGAGCTTGAGCAAGAAGCACCCTGGGAACTCGAGTTTCGTCCACCACCAGACTAGCCCAACAATGGAATGATTGCCTTGAGCAATGTGAACTTCAAGTACAGCTCAGATGGGCCTCTGGTATTGAAGGACCTGACAACAGACATTAAACCAGGAGAAAAGGTTTGTTTAAGCCATTTGTCTCTTTAAAAATTCAGCTGAAGATTTAGTGCCACATCTGCTGTTGACTTTCTTGTGTGTCTTGGGAGGACTCTTTGTTCTTCATGGGTGCAGATTAGATCAGTGACATCACAGGTGAATCTCTCTTAAAAACTGACCAGGGGATGGGGATCCCAGTATTTCTTTCCCTGCGTTGTGAACTCCCTCATGGTGGTTGGTGGGTCCTGAGCTCCTGAACTATAACAGCCTGACCCAGGACACTATATTGACACCTGATTATTCATGTGGATTCTGAGAAGTCAGCCTTGACTCACTGTCTCTAACTCTCCAATATCTCCTTTTTTCCTATCCATTCTTCTCTGTATTTCTGAAATCTTCTCTTCTTCCTCTGATGCCCTTCAGCTATGGCCTCCTCCTCTGTCCTTTGGCCCTTCCCGTAGACTTGTCCTCCATTAACCCACACTCAACTGTCATCCTCCTGCCCTGCCCCTACAGACTGCTTCTTTCTGAAGCACAGATCTGATCCTTACTGGACTGGGCGAGCTGCTACTGGAACCATAGGGCAGTCCTATATCCATTCTAGCAGGGATTGTGTGGCCGGCTTAGAGCCACCAGAGAAGAGCCCAGAATCATGATTCAGTCAGGGGTGAAAATCCAGAACCCTCCATGGAGTCAGAGTTCGGAGACTCACTCAGAGTTGATGAAAGCAAACTGAGAGGAGCAGGGAAGATTCCAGGTGGAAGATGGCAGAAAGTCTTGTGATCTGGTCCTGTCAGCACCCATGTCTGCAAGTTATGTTCCTTTCCCATGCAGCTTGAGGCCCTCAGCTGGGACCAGGGCAGAGTCTTGAAGAGCAGACTAAACCAGAACAGACAAGGTAGTAGGCATTTCCTCCCCACCTACCTCTCCAGCCTCAAGTCCTCATGTTCACACACTCCCCAAGACTCAGGTTGTGTGTAGATTTTCCTAAAGTACCACATCCTCCCTGCTTCCAGTGTGCACACACTGCCCTCTCTACTTCAGAGACCCTTCCCACTCTCATCTTCTGGTTAAAGCCTCCTCATTTCTGAGTTAATTGTAATGCATCTTCTTCCCAATTCCTCCTAGTGTTGTATACCCTTAAGATAGCATTTATCATACACGTGTGCTTGTAAGTATCCTTCAACAGGTGAATAGATAAATAAAATGTTACTCATTCACTCTCCCAGCCAGCAGCCCCTCAGCACCCTCTATGTGCCCTGCAGAATGCCATTTTCTGGGGAACAGAGCTAAAAAGAAAATTCTCCCTGATCCTTACAATGTAATATTATTCAGCCTTAAAAAGGAAGGAATTTCTGACCCATGGATAAACCTTGAGTACATCATACTAAATGAAATATGCCAGACACACAAGAAAAAATACTATATAATTCCACTTTTATGGTGTTTCTAGAGTAGTCAAATTCCTAAAAACAGAAAGTAGAATGATGGTCACCAAGGACAGAGGGATGGGAAGTAGGGAGTTATTGTTTAATGAGTATAGAATTTAAGTTCTACAAGACAAAGAATAAAAGGCAAAAAATATTCTGGAGGTTTGTTGCACAACAATATGAAAACTTAAGACTAAACTGTCAATTTAAATATAGTTAAATTGGCAAAGTGTATGTTATATGTATTTTACCACAATTAAAATAAAAGAGAGCATCTTCACATGCTTTGTAATTTTTAGTCTATATCCCAGAATACCCTAAGACTTCTAAAGATCAGGGAACATCTTATTTTTAGCTCTGTTCCTCAGAAAGTGTTCTGCAGGGCACACAGAAAGTGCTGAGGGACTGCCGGCTGCGAGGTTGAGTGAATAATACATGGATAAGTGCAACCAGTAACCAAAACATACACACAAGGCAACTCCTTGTAAGTAACCAGTTTCCTAGATGTGTTAAATACTTTAGGAACTGCTGTTTAAAACCCACTAGGTGGGTCTACCTCAGACCCACCTAGTGGACCATAGCCATATTTAATGAATAATACCCTTGTGACTCTGTGTGATGCTATGGACTGCAGCCCTCCAGGCTCCTATGGTCATGGTATTTTCCAGGCAAAAATACTAGAATGGGTTGCCATTTCCTTCTCCTCAGACCTTCTTCCTCCTCCTCCTTCTACCTCAGACCCACCTAGTGGACCATAGCCATATTTAATAAATGATACCCTTGTGATTCTGTGTGACACTATGGACTGCAGCCCTCCAGGCTCCTCTGGTCATGGGATTTTCCAAGCAAAAATACTAGAATGGGTTGCCATTTCCTTCTCCAGGGGGTCTTCCCAACCCAGGGATCGAACAGAGGTCTCTTACCTCTACTTGCATTGGCAGGTGGATTCTTTACCACTAGCACCACCTGGGAAGCCCTTGTGACATGAAAGAATATTAAATTTAATGCCCAAATGATATCCAGGGCCTGGAGGAGGACATGGCAGCCTACTTCAGTATTCTTGCCAGGAAAATCCCCATGCACAGAGGAACCTGGCGGGCTACAGTCCAGAGAGCAGCTTCAGTTAGTCACATGGCAAAAGCTTGCTCCTTAGTATTTCCAGTTTCAGTGTAGGTTGGGAAAATAGTAACTGTACCTCATGATGCAATCCTGTCCTTAAAATCACCATAGGTGAAGTTTTCTTACTAGCAGTTAAGTATGTCCATCAGATTTCCCACCGTAAACATAATTCTGTCAGTTTGCTCCTGTCTTAAATTTCCCACAAAGACATCAAATATTAATTATCTATATCTTAGGGACATAACACATTTGCATTCTTTTACCTTAAAATTCTCAAATCATAGGACTAGCTGAGCTTCTAAAATGTTTGAGGGATGATTGAATCTGGAGACTGAATTAATAACTTCACTTACTTGACTTTGGATTTGTGTCATGGTCCACTCACAGTATCACCTTTAATTTCATTTCTGTGTTTAAAGATTATAACCAGGCAGCATGTTCATAAGGTGATTTCACATATGTTTATGATGGGAAATCTAATGGACATACTTAACTGCTAGTAAGCAAACATCGCCTATGGTGATTTTAAGGACAGGATTGCATCATGAGGTACAGTTACTATTCTTCCAACCTAACTGAACTGGAAAAAGCAGGCTTTTGAACTGGAATACTAAGGACATCCTCAGGTTTCCTACTCCTGCTCACTTGTCCCAGGCCCCCGTCACTCCTTGGATTACCCTTTTGTGTTGGATTTGATTGGACTGAGGTTGCTGGTGAGTGAGCCAGACCAGCAGAAATTGGGCTTTATTCTCTCCCTTATTCTCCTCTGCTGTCCCAATTCCTGGAAGTTAGGGTAAATGGGAAAAATTAATAGGTATTATGCTGGTTTCTAATTTATAGAAGAAATAGCAAGCAAAAAACGAGGTAAATAGCACCTTAGGCTTCTGCGTAGATATTGAACATGGGTTGAGTTTTTCATTTAGATGATTTGATGGTTTATTTGATCATTTTAGAGAGTCCTAGGCTATTTTAAAGCATTTTTCACCTCTAGAGGTAGATTGATGTTGGTTTGTTATATTTTTTTTTTCTTGCTCAGAGTTATTACTTGGATAATACATTTTTATAGATGCTTACTAGACCGTGATATAATATGCAAATATGTTATTTTCCTACATTTTCTCCTTGTTTATGTGTTTCCTCAGCAACCCTTCCCCCCACTCCCAAATTGTCCCACTTTCTCTACCAACTTCCTAATTCCTCATGACCCAGACTGTGGTGCCAGGGTCAACGCACCTGCATCTCCTAGAGCTTCTTAAATATGAAGAATCCCATTCTTATCCAGACTTCTTGACTCAGCATCAAATTTGAAAAAGACCTCCTAGTGAAGAGCTTTCTCTCCCGTACAGTGTTTGATGACTAATAACCCATGATTTCCATGAAACATTCTTTGATAGTTTGAAATTGAGCTCATGAATCACCCAAACCCCTCTTGTGTCTGAGCATGAGACTCTAGAAAGTTCTGTATCACTTACCACCCTACAGATTCATATTTATATTCTGCAAATCATGCCTTTATGTTATAATCTAAGACTGTGTGATTCCACTGCATTTCTTTGCATCTTTTCAGTGAGTCTGTCTTCATTACAGGCAGTTTTCATCCTGCTCCAGCCTTCTCCACACCAGCCTCCTGCAGGGACTGGAGGGATTTCCCACAGGCTCAGCCCTGCCTGGACCTAGAATCAGAGACAGCCCCGCACAGCAGTGTATGTGCAGCTCTTTCACCACCTAATGGGATCAAAAATGAGTCTTGCTGCCCTAAGCAGTGCCTGCAGTCTGTTTGGCCTGTTTCCTGGGAAACCTTATGTCCCACTTAGCTGCAGGGTTCTCCCCCAGCCCACCTGTAGGTGCTGGTTTTTCATCCTTACAGCCTGCCCACCTGATCTCAGTCATTCTCTTTGTTCAGAGATTTTGTCCTTCTTGTCCCACCCACTACTTTATAGTCACCCGTATCCATAACTTGCTTAAACTCTCTGGCCATAGGATCTCCATGTTAGGTCTGTTCCTTTAACTGTAGCTACACCTCTCCCCACTTTCTCTGTTCTAGTTAGCCAGAGGGACAGAATAGGGAGTCATGCCAACCAGGTGATAAAGAGGCCATCAGCAGAATGGAAAAGAACTTGACATATGTGGAATGAGTCCCATCCTTGCACTTAAAAACTTTATTATTTCAGGTGATAGTTAATCTAACTAAGCTTTGATCTCTCTTTTGCAAAATGGAGGTGACAGGACCTAATCTCTAAGGTAGTTGTACAACTTAAACAACATAACATATATAAAACACCAGCATGGAGATCAGCATGCAGTACATGCTTGGACAAAGATAGCTGTCATTTTCATAAGGTGTAAAATGACCATAATCACTTATGCTTTGTTTACTTATAAACTATCTCATGAAAATGAGCTTAGCCATTTGCAATTGTATTTATGGCTATAGAATCCATGCTGTGTCTGTTTCTCTGTCCAGCTTATCACATTCCTAACAATATAGTAATAGATCTTTCATACATTTCTCCAGCCTGAGTTAAAACCTAGCTCCCTACAGAAGCCTCTTTTGCACAGGACACCATGGTAATACAAAGGCAAATCCAATGCAGATCCTACTGTCAACATATACAGTCCAGTTGAAGAATAAGAAAAAGGCTGTATTAACTTTGTAAGAACTTTTATGGAAGTTTATTAAAAGATGGTATAACATCTGTTAGGGTTTAAACAAACCCCCATGAGGGGAGAAGTGCAGAATTTCCAAGGAATTACACAGGTAAGAGAGGCTTTAGTGACTTGTGGTTAGAATTTTAGCAGGTGGAATGTATATGAAAGTCATTCCAGTAAGTGGGACATAAGCAAATCATGATGCTCTGATTCTGTGAATGAAGACCTAGGCACCTGTATTCAGTTAAGTGAACTATCAGATGTATAACACACTTTCATGTCCAACTCCACAACTACCTAGTGACCCCAAGGAAACTGACTCATAGACGTGAAGAATGGAGAGGTCAGATATCCTGGGGTGGAGCAATGGGCACAGAACCGGCCTTTGTGAGGTTAATCTGAGAAGTGAGAGCATGTGCACCAGAGTGGGCAGATGTGAGAGGCAGGGAGCCAGGAACTCTTGTGCCTCCAGGAAGATGTCCTGGGAATGTGATACCACATTTTGAAATCAAACTGATGTAAATTAAAACTAAGTTATAACACATGGGTTTGTGAATGTGCAGGGAAACAGCTGAAGTAGAAATTGCTATCATATTTCTGGAGGTAGTTTGGCAGTACTTAAGAGTCTACTTTAAAAATGTTCATACCTGTTTCTTGGCAATTCCACATATGAGAACTTATCTTAAGAAAATAATGACAGTTGTTTGCAAAGATTTGGCTTCAAGGGTATTTAACATACAGTTATTTATAATAGCAAAATATTAGAGACTGCCTAAATATTCACCAATAGGGGGTTTATTAAATAAATTATCACACATACTATAATATTATATAGTCATTAAAATAAATATTTTAGTGAATATAATGAAAACAAATTGCAATATGTTCATATCTCTTTTTTTAAGTGAGTTTTTGTCTTCAACATACACACACATAGACACACAACATCCAGAAAGAAAATACATCAGTATCTTAGGAATGGATTTATTGGCGTGCAGGGGTGATGACTAGTATTTATTTACTTTCTAGATTTATTTGCGTTGATTACGATTAACAAAAAGATTTGTTTGGTTTTTTAAAAGCTAACACAGCTGTTACTCACATAATGATTATGGTCATTAAAATAAGGATTGAGCATGAAACATTGCAGGTATAGAATCTGTAGGCCTTGGTACCATGCTGGAATCAGGGAAAGCTGGAAATAAAGTGGACAGTTGAACCTGGGAAAGAAGTAATGAGATTAAAGTAGGAAGTCAGAAGAAGTGGCTGTTTTGTGGGGCATTTGATGTTAATCATGTGGAGTTCAATGTATCAGTATGGAGATAGATCCGGGGGCAGATGTCAACAAGTTGGTGTGGTTGTCAGAGACCAACCTTGGCCTTGTTGGAAAAAAAAAAGGAGCAGTTGTAAAGCTGAGGTAAGACTGTTTCCAAGTACCTTTGGATTTAGGAATGTAAAATTACTAATATTGGTGACATTCCCCACAGGCACTTAGCAAAATCCTTTGGTGACCTGGGAAAGATTTCCAGACATAGCTTTGAAAACTGAACAGTAGAAATAGCCTGGGCCAGATTTTCTTTGAGTTACCTTTTTCTTACTCTCCTTTTTGGAGTTTGTAGTTTATAGTCCTGCTCACACACATTCTTACAACACAGTTCTCACCTGTGTCCTGATGTGTTTTGATTCACATATGAGAACACCCAGAAATACAGGGATACCTGATTTTATTGCGCTTGACTGATACTGCATTTTTTGCAAATTGAACATTTGTGGCAACCCTGCCTCAAACATGTGGATCAGTACCATTTTCCCTATAGAATTTGCTAATTCATGTCTTTGGTCACATTTGGTAATTCTCACAATATTTCAAACATTATTATTATTATGTTTGTTATGATCTGTGATCAATGATCTTTGATGTTACTGCTATAATTTGCCAGAGGCTCAGTTGATAGCATTTTTAAACAAAGTTTTTTTTTAATTAAGATACTAATACTGTTTTTTAAGATATAATGCTATTTCTCACATGACAGACTATAGTATAGCAAAGCACGACTGAGTAACTGAACTGAACTGAACTGAACTTTTATATACATGGGGAAACTAAAAAAGTGTGACTTGTTTTATTGGC
>NW_020191240.1:0-30754 GCF_002263795.3 Bos taurus
TGGAGGTGGGAGGGCTCTCGGACTCCACTGGTTGTGCATTGGAAGAGGGCCTCATCTCAGTGAGCAGGAACCGCAGGTACCTCTGATTTCAGATCCGATCGCAGGGTCCTGCAGACTGGGACAGGAGAGTCAGCCTCGTCTTGGTTGAGGCATGAACTCCGCTTGCCTCTCGAGATGTCCCCGGGAGAAGCCGCTTGTCGACTGTATTTGGAACCTGGTTTTTTCCGAACGATGCACGGAAAACTGCCCTTCGTGTTGACTCATTCACAGGGGGAGTTCGGAGAGGTGTCCGGGCATCGGTTCTTATCAAGAGGACACGGGAAATCGGGTCCTACGAATGTGGAACCAACCCACGCGGCCAACCTCTGGAATGTCATTCGTGAGGACCGGATCCCATCCTGAGGTGCGACCGGAAGTCGGGAACCCTTCCAGACCAAAGCACGGGTGAGTCGACCTCCTGTCCAGATCAGGAGGGAGAGAAGGCTCAGAGGAGGGCGGTGCCCGGAAAACCTCGGTGGTTTCTCTCCGACGGGAGAACCGGGGGCATATTTCGGGGAAACTTGGATGGGTCGCCCATCAAGGGTCTGCCACAAGTGCACCCTTTCGACCTTCCCAATCCTACGTGGGGACTTCTCCTGAGGCGCTGTAGCGGGGAAGGGCTTCATCTTGCCGATGACGGGGGAGCCACGTGGTTTTTCTCGGAGTTACGCGGATTCTCGGAGTTACGACGGGGAATTCAGGCGCTGCCTCTTGTCGTTGGCCCAGGCAGTCCAATCTTCCATTCGAGTTGCGGAGAAAGCTGGGGATTGCTCTCGAGTGACTGGCAGGCCAATAGACCTCATCTAGGCTTGTGTCCAGAAGCCAATGTTCCTCTCCAGGGGCGACAGGGATCTCGGGTTGCATTCCAGACGCACCCGGGAGACAGCATTCATCTCGATGTGGAAGCAAAGAACCCCGTCTGTCTCGAATCGCGACGGGTATCTCTTGAGCTCATGGTGACTCAAGGAGTCAAGCCTCCTGAGCGTTTGGAGAGAGGTGCGAGATTGGTCCTAGCCATGCAGGAAGAAGCCTCATCTCTCGATGACGGGAATCTCGGGTTGTTCTCGAGCGGCGGCCCAGTGTGCGTTTCTCACGAGTACGACGGCGAGTCAGTGAGCTCTGTGGGGCCCAGGAAGTCGGGTCTCCATGCGAGTGGCGAGGGGGAGCGTCATTGCTCCCGAGCCATGGTAGGGATCTGGCCTCGAGTGTTGAAGAAGTCTCTCGAGGTCTTTCCGGTTATGAGGCAGGAACCCTGGTTCCTCGACTTGTGCAGGTGACCTCAGGGGTTCTTCTATCATGCCGCTGGGCCTCTGAAGACGCCAGCGAAACTGGTAGCAGAGGAGAGAGTGACGTGTGGTGTGGGACTTCGTCTCCACCCTTGGTCCAGCCCTGGGTGGTCTGTGGTAGGAGTGCCTCAGTAGCTGCGTTGAGCGGCGGACGACAGTAACACCTCTTGTCTATAGGTGGCCGAGGGGTACGTTCTGATTTCAGATCTGATGCGCAGTTGGTGTATTTCCCTGGCTTCTCAGAGCACCATGAGAAGCCCCCTGAGGTCACCTGCACAAGTGAGGGAACCAGGGTTCTGCCTCCAACCCGGAAAGCCGAGGACCTTCTTCAACACGTCCGAGCAGATCTCCTCATGGCTCGGGAGCAATGACGGCTCCCCTCGCACTGCATGGAGACCCGACTCCTGGCGCCCACGAGAGGCTCACTGAACTGACCGTCGACTCGTGAGAAACGCACCTGGCCGCCGCTCGAGGAACACCGAGATTCCCCCGTCATCGAGAGATGAGGGCCTTCGTCTCCTGCATGGCTAGGACCAATCTCGCGCTCTCTCCAAACGCTCAGGAGGTTGATCCTTGAGTCCACCAGTGAGCTCTCAGAGATACCCGTGCGATTCGAGAGCAGAGCGGGGCTTCTTTGCTTCCAACTCGAGTGAATGCTGTCTCCCGGGTGCGTCTGGAATGCAACCCCGAGATCCCTGTCGCCCCTGAGAGGAACATTGGCTTCTGGACACAAGCCTAGATGAGATCTATTGGCCTGCAGTCACTCGAGAGCAATCCCCAGCTTTTTCGCAACTCGATGGAAGATTGACTTGCCTGGGCCAACACAAGAGGCAGCCTGAATTCCCCGTCGTAACTCGAAATACCGCCGACGTCGAGAAAAAACCACGTTGGTTCCCCCGTCATCGCAAGATGAAGCCCTTCCCGCTACAGCGCTCAGGAGAAGTCCCACGTTAGGAATGGAGTCGAAAGGCACTTGGCACCCTTGATGCGACCCACAAAGTTCCCGAAATCCGGTCTCCTCGAGAGGAAACCTGAGGGTTTTCCGGCACCCTCCTCTGAGCCCTTTCTCCCCTCCTGATCTGGACGGAGGGGTGCACTCCCCTGCTTTGTCTGGAAGGGTCCGACCTTCGGTCCACCTCAGGATGAGGCGGTCTCACGAAGACATTCCAGACGTGGCTCGTGGGTGGTTCACATCGTAGGACCCCGATTTTCCCGGTCCCTCTTGATAAGAACCGATGCCGGACACCTCTCCGAACTCCACGCTGTGAATGCAGATCAACACGAAGGGCAGTTTTCCGTCATCGTTCGGAAAAAACCCAGGTTCCAATACAGCTCGACAAGCGGGCCTCTCTCCCGGGGACATCTCGAGAGGCAGCGGAGTTCCATGCTCAACCAAGACGAGGCCTGACTCTCCTTGTCCCAGTCTGCAGGGACCTGCGATCGGGTCTGAAATCAGAGGTACCCTGCGGTTCCTGCTCAACTTGGAGATGAGGCCCTCTTCCAATGCACCAAAGCCAGTGGAGTCCGAGAGGCCTCCACTCCATTTCCCTGGCTTCTCAGAAGCCACCATGAGAAGCCCTGAGGTCACCTGCACAGTCGAGGGAACCAGGGTTTCTGCCTCACCCGGGAAAGCCTCGAAGAGACTTCTTCAACACGTCTCGAGGCCAGAGTCCCCTAGCCTGGGGCCGGAGAATGACGGGCTCCCCTCCGGTCCATGTCCTGGAGACCCGACTGTCCTGTGCGCGCCAAGCGAAGCCACTGACCACTCGCCGTCGTACGTCGTGCGAAACCGCACCCATGGGCTCGCGCTCGAGGAACAACCCGAGATTCCCCACGTCATCGAAGATGAGGCCTTCGTCTCTGCAGTGGCTAGTGCGACCAATTCTCGCGAACTCCTCGTCCAAACGCTCAGGAGGTTACTCCTTGATCCACCAGTATTCAGAGATACCCGTGCGCGACTGTTCGAGAGCAGAGGGGCTTCTTGCTCACCGGAGATAATGCTGTTCCGGGTGCGTCTGGAATGCAACCCCGAGATCCCTGTCGCCCCTGGAGAGGAACATGGCTTCTGGACACAAGCCTAGATGAGGTCTATTGTGCGCGCAGTCATCGAGAGCAATCCTGCAGTTTCCTTCGCAATCGATGGGAAGATGGATTTGCACTGGGCAACACAAGAGGCATCCTGAATTCCCCGTCGTAACTCGAGAATCCGCCGTAACTCGAGAAAAACACGTGGCTCCCCGTCATGCAAGATGAACTTTCCCGCTACAGCGTCTCAGGGAAGTCCCGTTAGGAATGGAGTCGAAAAGCACTTGACCCTTGATGGACCCACAAAGTTCCCCGGCAAGTCTCTCCTGGAGAGGAAACGAGATTTTCCGGCACCTCCTCTGAGCCCTTCTACCTCCTGATCTCGACAGGAGGGTCGATCCTGCTTTGTTGCGAAGGGGTTCCCGACCTTCCGGTCGCACCCTCAGGATGAGGCCGGTCTCCGAACATTCAGACGTGGCTCGTGGGTGTCCACATTCGTAGCACCCCGATTCCCGGTCCCTCTTGAGAACCGATGCCCGACACCTCTCCCTCCACCTGTGAATGAAGTCCACACGAGGGCAGTTCTCGCGTCTGATCGCGGAAAAAACCCAGGTCAAATACAGTCGAAAATGCCTCTCTCCCCGACACCTGATCGAGCCAGCGGAGTTCCATGCCTCGACCAGACGGCTGCTTCTGTTCCCCAGTTATCTGCAGGGACTGCATCGAGTCTGAAATGCAAGAGGACTGAGTTCCTGCTAACGGAGATGAAGGCTTTCAATCACAAACCCGTGGGTCCGAGAGGCCTTCACTCGTTCCTGTTCAGACCACATAGAGCCTTGAGTCACCTGACACGTCAGAGAAGAGGTTCCTGCTCAACAGCAGAAGACCGAGACTTCTTTACACGTCTCAAGGCAATCCCTCAGACTCGGAGCAGTGACCGCTCCCCCTCGCCACTCGCATGGACCACTTCCCTGGCGCACCACGAGGAGTCCCTACCCGCCTCCATACCTCGTGAGAAACCGCACCCTGGGGCGCCGCTCGAGAACCACCCCGAGACTCCCCCGTCATCGCGAGATGAGGGCCTTCGTCTCCTGCATGGCCTAGAGGCCACCTCGCGACCTCTCTCCAAACGCCTCAGGAGGCTTGACTCCCTTTAGTCCACCAGTGAGCTCCAGAGATACCCGTCGCGACTCGAGAGCAGAGCGGGTTCTTTGCTTCCACTCGAGATGAATGCCTGTCTCCCGGGTGCGTCTGGAATGCAACCCCGAGATCCCCGGTCGCCCCTGGAGAGGAACACTGGCTTCTGGACACAAGCCTAGATGAGGTCTATTGGCCCTGCAGTCACTCGAGAGCAATCCCAGCTTTCCTTCGCAACTCGAATGGAAGATTGGACTTCCCTGGGCCAACACAAGAGGCATCCTGAATTCCCCGTCGTAACTCGAGAATCCCGCCGCAACTCGAGAAAAACCCACGTGGTTCCCCCCGTCATCGCAAGATGAAGCCCTTTCCCGCTACAGCGTCTCAGGAGAAGTCCCACGTTAGGAATTGGAGGTCGAAACGGTACTTGGCACCCTTGATGCGCCCCCACAAAGTTCCCCGGCATCCCGGTCTCCCTGGAGAGGAACACCGAGGTTTTCCGGCACCACTTCCTCTGAGCCCCCTTCTACCCTCCTGATCTCGACAGGAGGGTCGACTCCCCTGCTTTGTCTGGAAGGGGTTTCCCGACCTTCCGGTCGCACCTCAGGATGAGGCCGGTCTCACGACGACATTCCAGACGTGGCCTCGTGGGTGCTTCCACGTTGCGAAGCACCCCGATTTCCCGGTCCCCTCTTGATAAGAACCCGATGCCCGGACACCTCTCCGAACTCCACCCTGTGAAGGAAGTCAACACGAAGGGCAGTGACTCGCCCGTGCGTCGTCCGGAAAAACCCCAGGTTCCAAATACAGCTCGACAAGTGGCCTCTCTCCCCGGGACACCTCGAGAGGCCAGCGGAGTTCCATGCCTCGACCCAAGACGAGGCCTGACTCTCCTGTCCCCAGTCTGCAGGGACCCTGCCATCGGAGTCTGAAATCAGAGGAACCCTGAGGTTCCTGCCTCAACTGGAGATGAGGCCCTCTTCCAATGCACCAAACCCCGTGGAGTCCCGAGAGGCCCCTCCCACCTCCAGTTTCCCTGACTTCTCAGAGCCACCATGAGAAGCCCCCTGAGGTCACCTGCACAAGTCGAGGGAAGCCAGGGTTTCCTGCCTCAACCCGAGAAAGACCTCGAGAGACCTTCTTCAACACGTCTCGAGGCCAGATTCCCCTACCATGACTCGAGAGCAATGACGCGCTCCCCCTCGCCACTCGCATGGAGACCCGACTTCCCTGGCGCCCCACGAGAGGCTCACTGACCTCGCCGTCCTACCTCGTGAGAAACCGCACCCTGGGGCCGCCGCTCGAGAACCACCCCGAGCCTCCCCCGTCATCGCGGAGATGAGGGCCTTCGTCTCCTGCATGGCCTAGAGGCCAACCTCGCGACCTCTCTCCAAACGCCTCAGGAGGCTTGACTCCCTTTAGTCCACCCAGTGAGCTCCAAGAGATACCCGTCGCGACTCGAGAGCAGAGCGGGGTTCGTTGCTTCCACTCGAGATGAATGCCTGTCTCCCCGGGTGCGTCTGGAATGCAACCCCGAGATCCCGGTCGCCCCTGGAGAGGAACATTGGCTTCTGGACACAAGCCTAGATGACGTCTATTGGCCCTGCAGTCACTCGAGAGCAATCCCCAGCTTTCCTTCGCAACTCGAATGGAAGATTGGACTTCCCTGGGCCAACACAAGAGGCATCCTGAATTCCCCGTCGTAACTCGAGAATCCCGCCGCAACTCGAGAAAAACCACGTGGTTCCCCCGTCATCGCAAGATGAAGCCCTTTCCCGCTACAGCGTCTCAGGAGAAGTCCCACGTTAGGAATTGGAGGTCGAAACGGTACTTGGCACCCTTGATGCGCCCCCACAAAGTTCCCCGGCATCCCGGTCTCCCTGGAGAGGAACACCGAGGTTTTCCGGCACCACTTCCTCTGAGCCCCTTCTACCCTCCTGATCTCGACAGGAGGGTCGACTCCCCTGCTTTGTCTGGAAGGGGTTCCCGACCTTCCGGTCGCACCTCAGGATGAGGCCGGTCTCACGACGACATTCCAGACGTGGCCTCGTGGGTGCTTCCACGTTGCGAAGCACCCCGATTTCCCGGTCCCCTCTTGAGAAGAACCCGATGCCCGGACACCTCTCCGAACTCCACCCTGTGAATGAAGTCAACACGAAGGGGCAGTGACTCGCCCGTGCATCGTCCGGAAAAACCCCCAGGTTCCAAATACAGCTCGACAAGTGGCCTCTCTCCCCGGGGACACCTCGAGAGGCCAGCGGAGTTCCATGCCTCGACCCAAGACGAGGCCTGACTCTCCTGTCCCCAGTCTGCAGGGACCCTGCCATCGGAGTCTGAAATCAGAGGAACCCTGAGGTTCCTGCCTCAACTGGAGATGAGGCCCTCTTCCAATGCACCAAACCCCGTGGAGTCCCGAGAGGCCCCTCCCACCTCCAGTTTCCCTGACTTCTCAGAGCCACCATGAGAAGCCCCCTGAGGTCACCTGCACAAGTCGAGGGAAGCCAGGGTTTCCTGCCTCAACCCGAGAAAGACCTCGAGAGACCTTCTTCAACACGTCTCGAGGCCAGATTCCCCTACCATGACTCGAGAGCAATGACGCGCTCCCCCTCGCCACTCGCATGGAGACCCGACTTCCCTGGCGCCCCACGAGAGGCTCACTGACCTCGCCGTCCTACCTCGTGAGAAACCGCACCCTGGGGCCGCCGCTCGAGAACCACCCCGAGCCTCCCCCGTCATCGCGGAGATGAGGGCCTTCGTCTCCTGCATGGCCTAGAGGCCAACCTCGCGACCTCTCTCCAAACGCCTCAGGAGGCTTGACTCCCTTTAGTCCACCCAGTGAGCTCCAAGAGATACCCGTCGCGACTCGAGAGCAGAGCGGGGTTCGTTGCTTCCACTCGAGATGAATGCCTGTCTCCCCGGGTGCGTCTGGAATGCAACCCCGAGATCCCGGTCGCCCCTGGAGAGGAACATTGGCTTCTGGACACAAGCCTAGATGACGTCTATTGGCCCTGCAGTCACTCGAGAGCAATCCCCAGCTTTCCTTCGCAACTCGAATGGAAGATTGGACTTCCCTGGGCCAACACAAGAGGCATCCTGAATTCCCCGTCGTAACTCGAGAATCCCGCCGCAACTCGAGAAAAACCACGTGGTTCCCCCGTCATCGCAAGATGAAGCCCTTTCCCGCTACAGCGTCTCAGGAGAAGTCCCACGTTAGGAATTGGAGGTCGAAACGGTACTTGGCACCCTTGATGCGCCCCCACAAAGTTCCCCGGCATCCCGGTCTCCCTGGAGAGGAACACCGAGGTTTTCCGGCACCACTTCCTCTGAGCCCCTTCTACCCTCCTGATCTCGACAGGAGGGTCGACTCCCCTGCTTTGTCTGGAAGGGGTTCCCGACCTTCCGGTCGCACCTCAGGATGAGGCCGGTCTCACGACGACATTCCAGACGTGGCCTCGTGGGTGCTTCCACGTTGCGAAGCACCCCGATTTCCCGGTCCCCTCTTGAGAAGAACCCGATGCCCGGACACCTCTCCGAACTCCACCCTGTGAATGAAGTCAACACGAAGGGGCAGTGACTCGCCCGTGCATCGTCCGGAAAAACCCCCAGGTTCCAAATACAGCTCGACAAGTGGCCTCTCTCCCCGGGGACACCTCGAGAGGCCAGCGGAGTTCCATGCCTCGACCCAAGACGAGGCCTGACTCTCCTGTCCCCAGTCTGCAGGGACCCTGCCATCGGAGTCTGAAATCAGAGGAACCCTGAGGTTCCTGCCTCAACTGGAGATGAGGCCCTCTTCCAATGCACCAAACCCCGTGGAGTCCCGAGAGGCCCCTCCCACCTCCAGTTTCCCTGACTTCTCAGAGCCACCATGAGAAGCCCCCTGAGGTCACCTGCACAAGTCGAGGGAAGCCAGGGTTTCCTGCCTCAACCCGAGAAAGACCTCGAGAGACCTTCTTCAACACGTCTCGAGGCCAGATTCCCCTCCCATGACTCGAGAGCAATGACGCGCTCCCCCTCGCCACTCGCATGGAGACCCGACTTCCCTGGCGCCCCACGAGAGGCTCACTGACCTCGCCGTCGTACCTCGTGAGAAACCGCACCCTGGGGCCGCCGCTCGAGAACCACCCCGAGCCTCCCCCGTCATCGCGGAGATGAGGGCCTTCGTCTCCTGCATGGCCTAGAGGCCAACCTCGCGACCTCTCTCCAAACGCCTCAGGAGGCTTGACTCCCTTTAGTCCACCCAGTGAGCTCCAAGAGATACCCGTCGCGACTCGAGAGCAGAGCGGGGTTCGTTGCTTCCACTCGAGATGAATGCCTGTCTCCCCGGGTGCGTCTGGAATGCAACCCCGAGATCCCGGTCGCCCCTGGAGAGGAACATTGGCTTCTGGACACAAGCCTAGATGACGTCTATTGGCCCTGCAGTCACTCGAGAGCAATCCCCAGCTTTCCTTCGCAACTCGAATGGAAGATTGGACTTCCCTGGGCCAACACAAGAGGCATCCTGAATTCCCCGTCGTAACTCGAGAATCCCGCCGCAACTCGAGAAAAACCACGTGGTTCCCCCGTCATCGCAAGATGAAGCCCTTTCCCGCTACAGCGTCTCAGGAGAAGTCCCACGTTAGGAATTGGAGGTCGAAACGGTACTTGGCACCCTTGATGCGCCCCCACAAAGTTCCCCGGCATCCCGGTCTCCCTGGAGAGGAACACCGAGGTTTTCCGGCACCACTTCCTCTGAGCCCCTTCTACCCTCCTGATCTCGACAGGAGGGTCGACTCCCCTGCTTTGTCTGGAAGGGGTTCCCGACCTTCCGGTCGCACCTCAGGATGAGGCCGGTCTCACGACGACATTCCAGACGTGGCCTCGTGGGTGCTTCCACGTTGCGAAGCACCCCGATTTCCCGGTCCCCTCTTGAGAAGAACCCGATGCCCGGACACCTCTCCGAAGTCCACCCTGTGAATGAAGTCAACACGAAGGGGCAGTGACTCGCCCGTGCATCGTCCGGAAAAACCCCCAGGTTCCAAATACAGCTCGACAAGTGGCCTCTCTCCCCGGGGACACCTCGAGAGGCCAGCGGAGTTCCATGCCTCGACCCAAGACGAGGCCTGACTCTCCTGTCCCCAGTCTGCAGGGACCCTGCCATCGGAGTCTGAAATCAGAGGAACCCTGAGGTTCCTGCCTCAACTGGAGATGAGGCCCTCTTCCAATGCACCAAACCCCGTGGAGTCCCGAGAGGCCCCTCCCACCTCCAGTTTCCCTGACTTCTCAGAGCCACCATGAGAAGCCCCCTGAGGTCACCTGCACAAGTCGAGGGAAGCCAGGGTTTCCTGCCTCAACCCGAGAAAGACCTCGAGAGACCTTCTTCAACACGTCTCGAGGCCAGATTCCCCTCCCATGACTCGAGAGCAATGACGCGCTCCCCCTCGCCACTCGCATGGAGACCCGACTTCCCTGGCGCCCCACGAGAGGCTCACTGACCTCGCCGTCCTACCTCGTGAGAAACCGCACCCTGGGGCCGCCGCTCGAGAACCACCCCGAGACTCCCCCGTCATCGCGGAGATGAGGGCCTTCGTCTCCTGCATGGCCTAGAGGCCAACCTCGCGACCTCTCTCCAAACGCCTCAGGAGGCTTGACTCCCTTTAGTCCACCCAGTGAGCTCCAAGAGATACCCGTCGCGACTCGAGAGCAGAGCGGGGTTCGTTGCTTCCACTCGAGATGAATGCCTGTCTCCCCGGGTGCGTCTGGAATGCAACCCCGAGATCCCGGTCGCCCCTGGAGAGGAACATTGGCTTCTGGACACAAGCCTAGATGACGTCTATTGGCCCTGCAGTCACTCGAGAGCAATCCCCAGCTTTCCTTCGCAACTCGAATGGAAGATTGGACTTCCCTGGGCCAACACAAGAGGCATCCTGAATTCCCCGTCGTAACTCGAGAATCCCGCCGCAACTCGAGAAAAACCACGTGGTTCCCCCGTCATCGCAAGATGAAGCCCTTTCCCGCTACAGCGTCTCAGGAGAAGTCCCACGTTAGGAATTGGAGGTCGAAACGGTACTTGGCACCCTTGATGCGCCCCCACAAAGTTCCCCGGCATCCCGGTCTCCCTGGAGAGGAACACCGAGGTTTTCCGGCACCACTTCCTCTGAGCCCCTTCTACCCTCCTGATCTCGACAGGAGGGTCGACTCCCCTGCTTTGTCTGGAAGGGGTTCCCGACCTTCCGGTCGCACCTCAGGATGAGGCCGGTCTCACGACGACATTCCAGACGTGGCCTCGTGGGTGCTTCCACGTTGCGAAGCACCCCGATTTCCCGGTCCCCTCTTGAGAAGAACCCGATGCCCGGACACCTCTCCGAACTCCACCCTGTGAATGAAGTCAACACGAAGGGGCAGTGACTCGCCCGTGCATCGTCCGGAAAAACCCCCAGGTTCCAAATACAGCTCGACAAGTGGCCTCTCTCCCCGGGGACACCTCGAGAGGCCAGCGGAGTTCCATGCCTCGACCCAAGACGAGGCCTGACTCTCCTGTCCCCAGTCTGCAGGGACCCTGCGATCGGAGTCTGAAATCAGAGGAACCCTGAGGTTCCTGCCTCAACTGGAGATGAGGCCCTCTTCCAATGCACCAAACCCCGTGGAGTCCCGAGAGGCCCCTCCCACCTCCAGTTTCCCTGACTTCTCAGAGCCACCATGAGAAGCCCCCTGAGGTCACCTGCACAAGTCGAGGGAAGCCAGGGTTTCCTGCCTCAACCCGAGAAAGACCTCGAGAGACCTTCTTCAACACGTCTCGAGGCCAGATTCCCCTACCATGACTCGAGAGCAATGACGCGCTCCCCCTCGCCACTCGCATGGAGACCCGACTTCCCTGGCGCCCCACGAGAGGCTCACTGACCTCGCCGTCGTACCTCGTGAGAAACCGCACCCTGGGGCCGCCGCTCGAGAACCACCCCGAGACTCCCCCGTCATCGCGGAGATGAGGGCCTTCGTCTCCTGCATGGCCTAGAGGCCAACCTCGCGACCTCTCTCCAAACGCCTCAGGAGGCTTGACTCCCTTTAGTCCACCCAGTGAGCTCCAAGAGATACCCGTCGCGACTCGAGAGCAGAGCGGGGTTCGTTGCTTCCACTCGAGATGAATGCCTGTCTCCCCGGGTGCGTCTGGAATGCAACCCCGAGATCCCGGTCGCCCCTGGAGAGGAACATTGGCTTCTGGACACAAGCCTAGATGAGGTCTATTGGCCCTGCAGTCACTCGAGAGCAATCCCCAGCTTTCCTTCGCAACTCGAATGGAAGATTGGACTTCCCTGGGCCAACACAAGAGGCATCCTGAATTCCCCGTCGTAACTCGAGAATCCCGCCGCAACTCGAGAAAAACCACGTGGTTCCCCCGTCATCGCAAGATGAAGCCCTTTCCCGCTACAGCGTCTCAGGAGAAGTCCCACGGTAGGAATTGGAGGTCGAAACGGTACTTGGCACCCTTGATGCGCCCCCACAAAGTTCCCCGGCATCCCGGTCTCCCTGGAGAGGAACACCGAGGTTTTCCGGCACCACTTCCTCTGAGCCCCTTCCACCCTCCTGGTCTCGACAGGAGGGTCGACTCCCCTGCTTTGTCTGGAAGGGGTTCCCGACCTTCCGCTCGCACCTCAGGATGAGGCCGGGCTCACGACGACATTCCAGACGTGGCCTCGTGGGTGCTTCCACATTGCGAAGCACCCCGATTTCCCGGGCCCGTCTTGGTAAGAACCCGATGCCCGGACACCTCTCCGAACTCCACCCTGTGAATGAAGTCAACACGAAGGGGCAGTGACTCGCCCGTGCATCGTCCGGAAAAAACCCCCAGGTTCCAAATACAGCTCGACAAGTGGCCTCTCTCCCCGGGGACACCTCGAGAGGCAAGCGGAGTTCCATGCCTCAACCCAAGACGAGGCCTGACTCTCCTGTCCCCAGTCTGCAGGGACCCTGCGAGCGGAGTCTGAAATCAGAGGAACCCTGAGGTTCCTGCCTCAACTGGAGATGAGGCCCTCTTCCAATGCACCAAACCCAGTGGAGTACCGAGAGGCCCCTCCCACCTCCAGTTTCCCTGACTTCTCAGAGCCACCATGAGAAGCCCCCTGAGGTCACCTGCACAAGTCGAGGGAAGCCAGGGTTTCCTGCCTCAACCCGAGAAAGGCCTCGAGAGACCTTCTTCAACACGTCTCGAGGCCAGATTCCCCTACCATGACTCGAGAGCAATGACGCACAGCCCCTCGCCACTCGCATGGAGACCCGACTTCCCTGGCGCCCCACGAGAGGCTCACTGACCTCGCCGTCGTACCTCGTGAGAAACAGCACCCCGGGACCGCCGCTCGAGAACCACCCCGAGACTCCCCCGTCATCGCGGAGATGAGGGCCTTCGTCTCCTGCATGGCCTAGAGGCCATCCTCTCGAACTCTCTCCAAACGCCTCAGGAGGCTTGACTCCCTTTAGTCCACCCAGTGAGCTCCAAGAGATACCCGTCGCGACTCGAGAGCAGAGCGGGGTTCGTTGCTTCCACTCGAGATGAATGCCTGTCTCCCCGGGTGCGTCTGGAATGCAACCCCGAGATCCCGGTCGCCCCTGGAGAGGAACATTGGCTTCTGGACACAAGCCTAGATGACGTCTATTGGCCCTGCAGTCACTCGAGAGCAATCCCCAGCTTTCCTTCGCAACTCGAATGGAAGATTGCACTTCCCTGGGCCAACACAAGAGGCATCCTGAATTCCCCGTCGGAACTCGAGAATCCCGCCGCAACTCGAGAAAAACCACGTGGTTCCCCCGTCATCGCAAGATGAAGCCCTTTCCCGCTACAGCGTCTCAGGAGAAGTCCCACGGTAGGAATTGGAGGTCGAAACGGTACTTGGCACCCTTGATGCGCCCCCACAAAGTTCCCCGGCATCCCGGTCTCCCTGGAGAGGAACACCGAGGTTTTCCGGCACCACTTCCTCTGAGCCCCTTCCACCCTCCTGGTCTCGACAGGAGGGTCGACTCCCCTGCTTTGTCTGGAAGGGGTTCCCGACCTTCCGCTCGCACCTCAGGATGAGGCCGGGCTCACGACGACATTCCAGACGTGGCCTCGTGGGTGCTTCCACATTGCGAAGCACCCCGATTTCCCGGGCCCGTCTTGGTAAGAACCCGATGCCCGGACACCTCTCCGAACTCCACCCTGTGAATGAAGTCAACACGAAGGGGCAGTGACTCGCCCGTGCATCGTCCGGAAAAAAACCCCAGGTTCCAAATACAGCTCGACAAGTGGCCTCTCTCCCCGGGGACACCTCGAGAGGCAAGCGGAGTTCCATGCCTCAACCCAAGACGAGGCCTGACTCTCCTGTCCCCAGTCTGCAGGGACCCTGCGAGCGGAGTCTGAAATCAGAGGAACCCTGAGGTTCCTGCCTCAACTGGAGATGAGGCCCTCTTCCAATGCACCAAACCCAGTGGAGTACCGAGAGGCCCCTCCCACCTCCAGTTTCCCTGACTTCTCAGAGCCACCATGAGAAGCCCCCTGAGGTCACCTGCACAAGTCGAGGGAAGCCAGGGTTTCCTGCCTCAACCCGAGAAAGGCCTCGAGAGACCTTCTTCAACACGTCTCGAGGCCAGATTCCCCTACCATGACTCGAGAGCAATGACGCACAGCCCCTCGCCACTCGCATGGAGACCCGACTTCCCTGGCGCCCCACGAGAGGCTCACTGACCTCGCCGTCGTACCTCGTGAGAAACAGCACCCCGGGACCGCCGCTCGAGAACCACCCCGAGACTCCCCCGTCATCGCGGAGATGAGGGCCTTCGTCTCCTGCATGGCCTAGAGGCCATCCTCTCGAACTCTCTCCAAACGCCTCAGGAGGCTTGACTCCCTTTAGTCCACCCAGTGAGCTCCAAGAGATACCCGTCGCGACTCGAGAGCAGAGCGGGGTTCGTTGCTTCCACTCGAGATGAATGCCTGTCTCCCCGGGTGCGTCTGGAATGCAACCCCGAGATCCCGGTCGCCCCTGGAGAGGAACATTGGCTTCTGGACACAAGCCTAGATGAGGTCTATTGGCCCTGCAGTCACTCGAGAGCAATCCCCAGCTTTCCTTCGCAACTCGAATGGAAGATTGCACTTCCCTGGGCCAACACAAGAGGCATCCTGAATTCCCCGTCGGAACTCGAGAATCCCGCCGCAACTCGAGAAAAACCACGTGGTTCCCCCGTCATCGCAAGATGAAGCCCTTTCCCGCTACAGCGTCTCAGGAGAAGTCCCACGGTAGGAATTGGAGGTCGAAACGGTACTTGGCACCCTTGATGCGCCCCCACAAAGTTCCCCGGCATCCCGGTCTCCCTGGAGAGGAACACCGAGGTTTTCCGGCACCACTTCCTCTGAGCCCCTTCCACCCTCCTGGTCTCGACAGGAGGGTCGACTCCCCTGCTTTGTCTGGAAGGGGTTCCCGACCTTCCGCTCGCACCTCAGGATGAGGCCGGGCTCACGACGACATTCCAGACGTGGCCTCGTGGGTGCTTCCACATTGCGAAGCACCCCGATTTCCCGGGCCCGTCTTGGTAAGAACCCGATGCCCGGACACCTCTCCGAACTCCACCCTGTGAATGAAGTCAACACGAAGGGGCAGTGACTCGCCCGTGCATCGTCCGGAAAAAAACCCCAGGTTCCAAATACAGCTCGACAAGTGGCCTCTCTCCCCGGGGACACCTCGAGAGGCAAGCGGAGTTCCATGCCTCAACCCAAGACGAGGCCTGACTCTCCTGTCCCCAGTCTGCAGGGACCCTGCGAGCGGAGTCTGAAATCAGAGGAACCCTGAGGTTCCTGCCTCAACTGGAGATGAGGCCCTCTTCCAATGCACCAAACCCAGTGGAGTACCGAGAGGCCCCTCCCACCTCCAGTTTCCCTGACTTCTCAGAGCCACCATGAGAAGCCCCCTGAGGTCACCTGCACAAGTCGAGGGAAGCCAGGGTTTCCTGCCTCAACCCGAGAAAGGCCTCGAGAGACCTTCTTCAACACGTCTCGAGGCCAGATTCCCCTACCATGACTCGAGAGCAATGACGCACAGCCCCTCGCCACTCGCATGGAGACCCGACTTCCCTGGCGCCCCACGAGAGGCTCACTGACCTCGCCGTCGTACCTCGTGAGAAACAGCACCCCGGGACCGCCGCTCGAGAACCACCCCGAGACTCCCCCGTCATCGCGGAGATGAGGGCCTTCGTCTCCTGCATGGCCTAGAGGCCATCCTCTCGAACTCTCTCCAAACGCCTCAGGAGGCTTGACTCCCTTTAGTCCACCCAGTGAGCTCCAAGAGATACCCGTCGCGACTCGAGAGCAGAGCGGGGTTCGTTGCTTCCACTCGAGATGAATGCCTGTCTCCCCGGGTGCGTCTGGAATGCAACCCCGAGATCCCGGTCGCCCCTGGAGAGGAACATTGGCTTCTGGACACAAGCCTAGATGAGGTCTATTGGCCCTGCAGTCACTCGAGAGCAATCCCCAGCTTTCCTTCGCAACTCGAATGGAAGATTGCACTTCCCTGGGCCAACACAAGAGGCATCCTGAATTCCCCGTCGGAACTCGAGAATCCCGCCGCAACTCGAGAAAAACCACGTGGTTCCCCCGTCATCGCAAGATGAAGCCCTTTCCCGCTACAGCGTCTCAGGAGAAGTCCCACGGTAGGAATTGGAGGTCGAAACGGTACTTGGCACCCTTGATGCGCCCCCACAAAGTTCCCCGGCATCCCGGTCTCCCTGGAGAGGAACACCGAGGTTTTCCGGCACCACTTCCTCTGAGCCCCTTCCACCCTCCTGGTCTCGACAGGAGGGTCGACTCCCCTGCTTTGTCTGGAAGGGGTTCCCGACCTTCCGCTCGCACCTCAGGATGAGGCCGGGCTCACGACGACATTCCAGACGTGGCCTCGTGGGTGCTTCCACATTGCGAAGCACCCCGATTTCCCGGGCCCGTCTTGGTAAGAACCCGATGCCCGGACACCTCTCCGAACTCCACCCTGTGAATGAAGTCAACACGAAGGGGCAGTGACTCGCCCGTGCATCGTCCGGAAAAAAACCCCAGGTTCCAAATACAGCTCGACAAGTGGCCTCTCTCCCCGGGGACACCTCGAGAGGCAAGCGGAGTTCCATGCCTCAACCCAAGACGAGGCCTGACTCTCCTGTCCCCAGTCTGCAGGGACCCTGCGAGCGGAGTCTGAAATCAGAGGAACCCTGAGGTTCCTGCCTCAACTGGAGATGAGGCCCTCTTCCAATGCACCAAACCCAGTGGAGTACCGAGAGGCCCCTCCCACCTCCAGTTTCCCTGACTTCTCAGAGCCACCATGAGAAGCCCCCTGAGGTCACCTGCACAAGTCGAGGGAAGCCAGGGTTTCCTGCCTCAACCCGAGAAAGGCCTCGAGAGACCTTCTTCAACACGTCTCGAGGCCAGATTCCCCTACCATGACTCGAGAGCAATGACGCACAGCCCCTCGCCACTCGCATGGAGACCCGACTTCCCTGGCGCCCCACGAGAGGCTCACTGACCTCGCCGTCGTACCTCGTGAGAAACAGCACCCCGGGACCGCCGCTCGAGAACCACCCCGAGACTCCCCCGTCATCGCGGAGATGAGGGCCTTCGTCTCCTGCATGGCCTAGAGGCCATCCTCTCGAACTCTCTCCAAACGCCTCAGGAGGCTTGACTCCCTTTAGTCCACCCAGTGAGCTCCAAGAGATACCCGTCGCGACTCGAGAGCAGAGCGGGGTTCGTTGCTTCCACTCGAGATGAATGCCTGTCTCCCCGGGTGCGTCTGGAATGCAACCCCGAGATCCCGGTCGCCCCTGGAGAGGAACATTGGCTTCTGGACACAAGCCTAGATGAGGTCTATTGGCCCTGCAGTCACTCGAGAGCAATCCCCAGCTTTCCTTCGCAACTCGAATGGAAGATTGCACTTCCCTGGGCCAACACAAGAGGCATCCTGAATTCCCCGTCGGAACTCGAGAATCCCGCCGCAACTCGAGAAAAACCACGTGGTTCCCCCGTCATCGCAAGATGAAGCCCTTTCCCGCTACAGCGTCTCAGGAGAAGTCCCACGGTAGGAATTGGAGGTCGAAACGGTACTTGGCACCCTTGATGCGCCCCCACAAAGTTCCCCGGCATCCCGGTCTCCCTGGAGAGGAACACCGAGGTTTTCCGGCACCACTTCCTCTGAGCCCCTTCCACCCTCCTGGTCTCGACAGGAGGGTCGACTCCCCTGCTTTGTCTGGAAGGGGTTCCCGACCTTCCGCTCGCACCTCAGGATGAGGCCGGGCTCACGACGACATTCCAGACGTGGCCTCGTGGGTGCTTCCACATTGCGAAGCACCCCGATTTCCCGGGCCCGTCTTGGTAAGAACCCGATGCCCGGACACCTCTCCGAACTCCACCCTGTGAATGAAGTCAACACGAAGGGGCAGTGACTCGCCCGTGCATCGTCCGGAAAAAAACCCCAGGTTCCAAATACAGCTCGACAAGTGGCCTCTCTCCCCGGGGACACCTCGAGAGGCAAGCGGAGTTCCATGCCTCAACCCAAGACGAGGCCTGACTCTCCTGTCCCCAGTCTGCAGGGACCCTGCGAGCGGAGTCTGAAATCAGAGGAACCCTGAGGTTCCTGCCTCAACTGGAGATGAGGCCCTCTTCCAATGCACCAAACCCAGTGGAGTACCGAGAGGCCCCTCCCACCTCCAGTTTCCCTGACTTCTCAGAGCCACCATGAGAAGCCCCCTGAGGTCACCTGCACAAGTCGAGGGAAGCCAGGGTTTCCTGCCTCAACCCGAGAAAGGCCTCGAGAGACCTTCTTCAACACGTCTCGAGGCCAGATTCCCCTACCATGACTCGAGAGCAATGACGCACAGCCCCTCGCCACTCGCATGGAGACCCGACTTCCCTGGCGCCCCACGAGAGGCTCACTGACCTCGCCGTCGTACCTCGTGAGAAACAGCACCCCGGGACCGCCGCTCGAGAACCACCCCGAGACTCCCCCGTCATCGCGGAGATGAGGGCCTTCGTCTCCTGCATGGCCTAGAGGCCATCCTCTCGAACTCTCTCCAAACGCCTCAGGAGGCTTGACTCCCTTTAGTCCACCCAGTGAGCTCCAAGAGATACCCGTCGCGACTCGAGAGCAGAGCGGGGTTCGTTGCTTCCACTCGAGATGAATGCCTGTCTCCCCGGGTGCGTCTGGAATGCAACCCCGAGATCCCGGTCGCCCCTGGAGAGGAACATTGGCTTCTGGACACAAGCCTAGATGAGGTCTATTGGCCCTGCAGTCACTCGAGAGCAATCCCCAGCTTTCCTTCGCAACTCGAATGGAAGATTGCACTTCCCTGGGCCAACACAAGAGGCATCCTGAATTCCCCGTCGGAACTCGAGAATCCCGCCGCAACTCGAGAAAAACCACGTGGTTCCCCCGTCATCGCAAGATGAAGCCCTTTCCCGCTACAGCGTCTCAGGAGAAGTCCCACGGTAGGAATTGGAGGTCGAAACGGTACTTGGCACCCTTGATGCGCCCCCACAAAGTTCCCCGGCATCCCGGTCTCCCTGGAGAGGAACACCGAGGTTTTCCGGCACCACTTCCTCTGAGCCCCTTCCACCCTCCTGGTCTCGACAGGAGGGTCGACTCCCCTGCTTTGTCTGGAAGGGGTTCCCGACCTTCCGCTCGCACCTCAGGATGAGGCCGGGCTCACGACGACATTCCAGACGTGGCCTCGTGGGTGCTTCCACATTGCGAAGCACCCCGATTTCCCGGGCCCGTCTTGGTAAGAACCCGATGCCCGGACACCTCTCCGAACTCCACCCTGTGAATGAAGTCAACACGAAGGGGCAGTGACTCGCCCGTGCATCGTCCGGAAAAAAACCCCAGGTTCCAAATACAGCTCGACAAGTGGCCTCTCTCCCCGGGGACACCTCGAGAGGCAAGCGGAGTTCCATGCCTCAACCCAAGACGAGGCCTGACTCTCCTGTCCCCAGTCTGCAGGGACCCTGCGAGCGGAGTCTGAAATCAGAGGAACCCTGAGGTTCCTGCCTCAACTGGAGATGAGGCCCTCTTCCAATGCACCAAACCCAGTGGAGTACCGAGAGGCCCCTCCCACCTCCAGTTTCCCTGACTTCTCAGAGCCACCATGAGAAGCCCCCTGAGGTCACCTGCACAAGTCGAGGGAAGCCAGGGTTTCCTGCCTCAACCCGAGAAAGGCCTCGAGAGACCTTCTTCAACACGTCTCGAGGCCAGATTCCCCTACCATGACTCGAGAGCAATGACGCACAGCCCCTCGCCACTCGCATGGAGACCCGACTTCCCTGGCGCCCCACGAGAGGCTCACTGACCTCGCCGTCGTACCTCGTGAGAAACAGCACCCCGGGACCGCCGCTCGAGAACCACCCCGAGACTCCCCCGTCATCGCGGAGATGAGGGCCTTCGTCTCCTGCATGGCCTAGAGGCCAATCTCGCGACCCCGCGACTCTCTCCAAACGCCTAGGAGGCTTGACTCCCTTTTAGTCCACCCATGAGCTCCAAGAAGATACCGTCGAGACTCGAGACGCAGCAGCGGGGTTCGTTGCTTCCACTCGAGATGAATGCCTGTCTCCCTCGGGTGCGTCTGGAATGCAACCCCGAAGGAATTCCCCGGGTCCGCCCCTGGTAGAGGAACATTGGCTTCTTTGGGACACAAGCCTAGATGACGTCTCTTGGCTGCAGAGTCACTCAGAAGCAAATCCCCAGTTTCCTTTCGCACACTCGAATGGAAGATTGGAACTTCCCGGGCCAACACAAGAGGTCATCCTGAAAATTCCCCTCGTAACTTCGAGAATTCCCCCGCCGCAACTCTTCGAAGAAAAACCACGTGGTTCCCGCCCGTCATCGGCAGAGAATGAAAGCCCTTGTCCCCCCAGCTAACGCCCGCAGTCTCATGGAGAAAGTTTCCCAACGTTAGGATTGGAGGTCGAAAACGGTACATGACGAGATTGGCATTCCCTTGCGGGGATGCGCCGCCAAGAAGTTCGCCACCGGGAACTCCGGTGCTCCCTGGGGAGAGGAAACACACCGGAAGGTTTTTCCTGTGGGCACTCCACTGGCCGTCTGGCAGCCCCTTCTACCCCTCTGACCTCGTCCGACAGGAGGGTTCGACTTCTCCCCCTGCTTGTCTGGAAAGGGGTTCCCAGGGACCTTGCCGGTCGCAGACCTCAGCAGGAATGATGGCCGGTCTCAGGGACGACTTTCTTAGACGTGGCTGCGTGGGTTGCTGCTTTCAACGTTGCGAAGCAACCCCGATTCCTCCGGTCCCCCTCTTGAGAAGAAACCCCGATGCCCGGACACCTCTCCGAACTCCCACCCCGGCTGTGAAATGAAGTCAACAGGAAGGGGCAGGGGACTCGCGCCGTGCATCGTCCGGAAAAACCCCCGGTTCCAAAATTACAGCTGACAAGAGGCCTCTCTCCCTTGGGACAACCTCGAGAGGCCAGCCGGGAAGTTCCAATGCCTCGCAACCCAAGACGAGGCCTGACTCTCCCTGTCCCCAGTCTGGCAGGGACCTGCATCCGGAGGTCTAAATCAGAGGAAAACCCCTGAGGTTCCTGGCCTCAACTGGAGATGAGGCCCCTCTTTAACAATGCAGCCAAACCCCCGTGGAGTCGCCGAAGAGGCCCCTCCCACCTCCCAGTTTTCCCTGACTTCTCAGAGCCACCATGAGAAGCCCGCTGAAGGTCACCTGCCACAGTCGAAGCGAAGCGCAGGGTTTCCTGCCTTCAACCCGAGAAAGACCTCGAGAGAACCTTCTTCAACACGTCTCGAGGCCAGAATTCTCCCTCCCATGACTTCGAAGAGCAATGAACGCGCTCCCCCCTCGCCACTCGCATGGAGACCCCGACTTCCCCTGGCGCCCCCACGAGAGGCTCCCCTGACCTCCGGCCGTCCTAGAGCCTCGTGATGAAACGCAACCCTGGGGCCGCCGCTCGAACGAACCACCGCCGAGACTCCCCCGTCATCGCGGAGATGAAGGGCCTTCGTCTCCTGCATGGCCTAGAGACCAATCTCGCGACCTCTCTCCAAACGCCTCAGGAGGCTTGACTCCCTTGAGTCCACCCCAGTGAGCTCCCAAGAGATACCCGTCGCGATTCGAGAGCAGAGCGGGGTTCGATGCTTCCACTCGAGATGAAATGCCTGTCTCCCCGGGTGCGTCTGGAATGCAACCCCGAGATCCACCCCGTCGCCCCTGGGGAGAGGAACATTGGCTCCTGGACACAAGCCTAGATGACGTCCTATTGGCCCTGTCAGTCCCTCGAGAGGCAATGCCCAGCTTTTCCCTTCGCAACTCCGAATGGAAGATTGGACTTTGCCCTGGGGCCAACACAAGAGGCATCCTGAAATTCCCACGTCGTAACTCGAGAATCCCCGCCGCAACTCGAGAAAACCAGGTGGTTTTCCAGCTCCGTCATCTGGCAAGATGAAGCCCTTTTCCCCCGCTTTCAAAAAACAGCGTCATCAGGAGAAGTTCCAACGTTAGGAATTGGAGTCGAAACGGTACTTTGGCACCCTTGATGCGCCCCCACAAAGTTCCCCGGGCAATACCCGGTCCTCCCTTGGAGGAGGAAAACCGAGGTTTTCCGGCACCGACTGCCTCTGCTGAGCCCTTCTACCTCCTGAATCTTGACCAGGAAGGGTCCGAACTATCCCCTGCTTTGTCTGGAAGGGGTTTCCCGACCTTCTTGGTCGCACGCTCAGGAAATGAGGCGGTCTCACCACGAACGACATTCCCCAAGACGTGCCCTCGTGGGTGGCTTCCATCGTTGCGAAGCAACCCCGATTTCCGCGTCCCCTCTTGAGAAGAAACCGATGCCCGGACACCTCTCCGAAAGTCCACCCCTGTGAATGAAGTCAACACGAAGGGGCAGTGACTGGCCCGTGCATCTTCCGGAAAAACCCCCCAGGTTCCAAATACAGCTCGAGCAAGTGGCGTCTCTGCCCCCGGGGAACACCTCGAGAAGGCCAGCGGAGTTTCCATGCCTCGACCAAGACGAGGCACCCTGACTCTCCCTGTCCCACAAAGTCTGCTGCAGGTGTACGCCCTGCCATCGGAGTCCTGAAATCAGAGGAACTCTGAGTGTTCCATGCCTTCAACTGAGAATGAGGCCCCTCTTCCCAATGCAACAAACCCGGTGGAGTCCCGCGAGGCCCCTCCACCTCCAGTTTCCCTGACTTTTCTCTCACGAGCACCATGAGAGCCCCTGAGGTCACTCTGTCACAAGTCGCTGCGAAAGCCCAGGGTTTCCGCTCCTCAACCGGGAGAACTGCCCTCGAGAGACCTTCTTCAGACACGTCTCGAGGGCCAGATTCCCTACCATGACTCAATGGAGAGCAATGAAGACGCTACACCCCTCGCCAACTCGCATGAAGACCGACTTTCCCTGGCGCCCCACGAGAGGCTCCACCTGACCATCTGCCGTCCTACCTCGTGAGAAACCGCACCCTCCTGGGACTGCCGCGTCGAGGAATCACTCGTCCGAGACCCCCGTCATCGCGGAGATGAGGGCCTTCGTTCTCCTGCATGGCCTAGGAGGCCCACCTCTACGAACTTCTTCCAAACGCCTCAGGAGGCTTGACTCCAATTTAGTAAGTCCACCACAGTTGGAGCTCCAAGAGATACCCGTCGCCGGTACTCGAGAGCAAGAGTCGGGGTTCGTTGTTCCACTCGAGATGAATGCTGTCTCCCGGGGTGCGTCTGGAATGCAACCCCGAGATCCCGGTCGCCCCTGGAGGACATTGCTCTTCTGGACACAAGCCTAGATGACGTGCTCCTTCTTGGCCTGCAGTCACTCAGAGCAATCCCCAGCTTTCCTTCGGCAACTCGACATGGAAGATTGCACTTCCCTGAGGCCATACACAAGAGGCATCCCTGATTCCCCGTCGAACTCGAAGATAATCCCGCCGCAACTCTGAAGAAAGAAACCACGTAGGTTCCCCCGTCATCGCAAGATGAAAGCCCTTTCCCGCTACAGCCGTCGTCTCAGAGAAGTCCCACCGTAGGAAATTGGAGGGTCGAAACGGATACTTTGGCACCCTTGGATTGCCGCCCCCACAAAGAGTTCCCAAGCGGCATCCCCGAGTCTTCCCTGGGAGAGGAACACCGGACGGTTTTCCGGGCAACCACTCCTCTGAAGCCCGCTTCACCCTCCTGATCTCCGACAGGAGGGTTCGCCTCCCCCTGCTTTGTCTGCGAAGGGGTTCCCGACCTTACCGCGTCGCACCTCAGGAATGAGGCCGGGTCTCACAGCGACATTCCCCAGACGTGGCCTCGTGGGTGGCTCACATTGCGAAAGCACCCCGATTTCCCGGCCCCTCTTGAAGAACCCGATGCCCGACACCTTTCCGAACTACCACCTTGTGAATGAACGTCAACACGAAGGGGCAGTGGCACAGTGACTCGCGCCGTCATCTGTCCAAAAGACGGAAAACCCCAGGTTCCACAATACAGCCTCGACCAAGGCCTCTCTCCCACGCGGGACACCTACGAGAGGCACAGCGGAGTTTCCATGCCTCAGCACCCAAGACGAGGCCTGACTCTCCTGTCCCCCCAGTCTGCAAGGGACCCTGCAAGCGGAGTTCTGAAATCAGAGGAAACCCCTGAGGTTCCTTGCCTCAACTGAGAGATGAGGCCCTCTTTCCAATGCACCAAACCCACGTGGAATCCCGAGAGGCCCCTCCCCTCCAGTTTCCTGACTTCTCTAGAGTGCTACATGAGAACCCCCTAGAGGTCACCTGCCAAGTCGAGGGGAAAGCCAGGGTTTCCTGCCCGCCTCAAACCCGAGAAAAGGCCCTCGAGAGACCTTCTCTCAACATTCGCGTCTCGAGCCAGATTCCCCCTACCCATGAACTCAGAGAGGAGCAATGACGCGACACCCCTCCGCCACTTTCGCATGGAAGACCCCGAACTTCCCTGGCGCCCCAGAGCAGGCTCACTGGACCTCGCCATCGTACTCAGTGAAGAAACGGCAACCCACCGTGGGGCGCGCCGCTCGAGAACCACCGGCCGGACTTCACCCCGTCATCCTGCGGAGATGAGGGCCTTCGTCTCCTGCATGGGCCTTAGAGGCCTACCCTCCGAAACCTCTGCTCCACAAAACGCCTCGGAGGCCTTGAACTCCCTTTAGTCCACCCCAGTTGAGCTCCAAGAAGATACCCGTCGCGAACCGAGAAGCAGAGCGGTGGTTCGGTTGCTTCCACTCGAGATCTAGAATGCCTTGTCATCCGGGTGCGTCCTTGGAATGCAACCCCGAGATCCGGTCCGCCCCCTGGAGAGGAACATTGGCTTCTGGACACAAAAGCCTAGATGACGTCTATTGGCCCTGCAGTCACTGCGAGGAGCAATCCCCAAGTCTTTCCTTCGCAACTCGAATGGAAGATTGGGACTTCCCTGGGCCAACAAAAGAGGCATCTGCATTCCCCGTACGACTCGAAGAATCCCGCCGCACTCCTGAGAGGAAAACCCAGTGGTTCCCCCGTCTCAGCAAGATGAAGCCCTTTCCCCGACTTTCAGCGTTCAGGAGAAGTCCACGTATAGGAATTGGAGGCTCGAAACAGGTAACTTAGGCACCCTGTTGATGCGCCCCACAAAGTTTCCCTCGGCATCCCCGGTCCCTGAGAAGGGGACGCACCAGGTTTCCGGAGCACCACTTCGCTCTGAGCCCCTTCTTCTACCCTCCTGTCTCGACAGGAGGGTTCCGACTCCCCGCCTTGTCTGGAGGTGGGGTCCCGCACCTTACCGTCGCACCTCAAGGATGAGGCCGGGTCTCCGACGACATTCCAGACGTGGCCCATCGTGGAGTTGCTTCCACTTGCGAAAGCACACCCCGGATTTCTCCCGGTCCGTCCTCTTGTAAGAACCCGATGCCCGGACACCTCTCCCAACTCCTCACCGCCTGTGAATGAAGTCAACACGAAGGGGCAGTTGGACTCGCGCCGTGCTGTTCCGGAAAATACACCCCCAGGTTTCCAAATCCAGCTCGACAAGTGGCCTCTCTCCCCATGGCGGACACCTCGAGAGGCAATGCGGAGTTTCCCATGCCTAACCCAAGAGACGCAGGCCTGATCTCTCCTGTCCCACTAGTCTGCAGGGAACACCTGCGCAAGTCGGAGTCTGAAATGCAAGAGGAACCTGAAGGTCCCTGCCTCAACTGGAGATTGAGGCCCTCTTTCCCAATTGCAACCAAACCCCGGTGGAGATTACCGCGAGAGGCCCCTCCCCACCTCCAGTTTCCCTGCTTCTCCAGAGCCACCATGAGAAGCCCCCTGAGGTCACCTCTGCACAAGTCGAGGGAAAGCCAAGGTTTCCATGCCTCCACCCGAGAATAGGCCTCGAGAGACCTTCCTTCAACACGTCTCGAGGCCAGTTCCCTACCCATGACTCGAGAAGCAATGACGCAGCTCGCCCGCCCTCGCCACTCGGCATGGGAGACCGCTTCCCTGGCAGCCCACGAGAGGCTCACTGACCTGCCGTCGTCCTACCTCCGTGTAGAAACAGCACCCGGGCCGCCGCTTCGGAGGAACCACCCCGAGACCTCCCCCGTCACCGCGGAGAGATGAGGGCCTTCGTTTCTCCTGCATTGGCCTTAGAGGCCAACCTCTCCGCACCTTCTCTCCAAAAACGCCTACAGGAAAGGCTTGACTCCCTTTAGTCCACGCCAGTGAGGCTCCTAAGAAGATAACGCCCTTCCGCGAACTCGAGTAGCCGAGCGTGGGGTCGTTGCTTTCATCGAGATGAGAATGCCTGTCTCCCCAGGTGCTCGTCTGGAATGCCAACCCCGAGGAACCTCCGCCGGTCGCCCCTAGGAGAGGAACATGGCTTCTGGACAACCAAGCCTAGATGACGTGTCTATTTGGCCCTGCCAGTCCACTCGATGGAGCAATCCCAGCTTTCCCTTCGCCAATCTCGAATGGGAGATTGCACTTCCCTGGGCCAACAACAAAAGGGAGGCATCCCTGAATTCCCGTCGGAACTCGCGAAAATCCCCACCGCATACTCGAGAAAAAAACCCACGTGGTTCCTCCGCGTCATCGCCAGATGAAGGCCCTTTCCCGTAACATGCGTCCTCAGGAGAAGTCCACGTAGGAAATTGTGAGGTCGGAAACGGTAACTTGGCCTCTTGATTGCCGCCCCCACAAAAGTTCCCCGGCATCCCCGTCTCCTGGAGAGGAACACCGAGTTTCCGGCACCGAAACTCCATCTGAGCCCCTTCTAACCCTCCTGTTCTCGACAGGATGGTCGACTCCCTGCTTTGTCTGGAAGGGGCTGTCCCGACTTCCGCGCGCACCTCAGGATGAGGCCGGGCTTCCACACACATTCCAGACGTGGCCCTCGTGGCGTGCTTTCCCAGTTGCGAAAGCACCCCGATTTCCCTGCGGCCCGTCTTGGAAGAACCCGATGCCCGGAACACCTCTCCGAACTCCCACCCTGTGATGGAATCAAAACCGACAGGGGCAGTTGAAATTGCTCGCCCTGTGCATGTCCGGAAAAAAAAACCCCCAGGTTCCAATACAGCTCGGACAAAGTGGCCTTCTCTCCCGCGGGGACAACCTCGAGAAGGCAAGCGGAGTTCCATCGCCTCACCCAAGAACGGGCCTGACACTCTCCTGTCTCCAGTCTCTGCAGGGACCCTGCATCGGAGTCTGAAATCAGAGGTACCCTGCGGGTTCCTGCCTCAACTGGAGATGAGGCCCTCTTCCAATGCACCAACCCAGTGGAGGTTCCCGAAGAGGCCCCTCCCACCTCCGAGTTTCCCTGACTTCTTTCTCAGAGCCCACCATGAGAAGCCCCTAGGTCACCCTGTGCACAAGTCGAGAGGGAAAGCCAGGGTTTTCCTGCTCAAACCCCGAGAAAGGACCTCGAAGAGAAACCTTCTTCAACACGTCTCAGAGGCCAGATTCCCCTACCATGACTCGAAAGCAATGACGCCTTATGCCCCCTCCGCCACTCGCATGTAGACCCGGACTTCCCTGCGCGGCCCCACGAGAGGCTCACTGACCTTCGCCGTCATACCCATCGTGAGAAGAAAACGCGCACACCCGGGGCCGCGCTCGAGAACCACCCCGAGACTCCCCCCGTCATCCGCGAATGAGGGCCTCGCCTCCTGCATGGCCTTAGAGGCCATCCTCTCGACCTCTTCCAAACGCCTCAGCTGAGGACTTATCCCTTTAAGTCCCACCCAGTGAGCCTCCAAGCAGATAACCCGTCGCGGGACTCGCGAGAAGCCAGAGCGGCGGGTTCGTTGCTTCCCAACCTCGAGCATGAATGCCTGTCTCCCCGGAGTGCGTCTGGAATGCAAACCGCCGGAGAATCACCGGTGCCCCTGGAGAAGGAACATTGGCTTCTGGACAACAAGGCCTAGATTGACCGTCTAATTGGCCCTGCAGTCACTCGCGAGAGCAATCCCCGAGCTTCCTTCGCAACTCGATGGAAGAATTGCGACTTCCCTGGGCCAACACAAAGAGGCATCCTGAATTCCCGCGGTAACTCAGGAGAGAATTCCCTGCCGCAAACTCAGAGGAAAAAACCCAACGTGGTTCACCCCTCGTCCATCGCAGATGAAAGCCCTTTCCCCGCTTCAAGCGTCTCAGGAGAAGTCCCACGGAGGATGGAAGGTTCGCGAAAACGGTTACTTTTGGGCACCCTTTGATGGCCGCCCCACAAAGTTCCCGGCAATCCCCAGTCTCCTGGAGAGGAACGAACCGAGGTTTCCGGGCAACCACTTCCTCTGAGCCCTTCCACCCTCCTGTCTCGACAGGAGGGTTCGACTCCCCTGCTTTGTTCTGGAAGGGTTCGCCGACCTTCCGGATTCCGCTACACCTCAGGATGAGTGCCGCGTGTCCAACGGACGACATTCAGTCAACGGCCCTGTGGGTGCTTCCACAGTTGCGAAGCACCCCGATTTCCCGGTCCCGTCTTGTAAAAACCCGGATGCCCGGACACCTCTCGAAGTCCACCCTGTGCAATGACCAGTCAACACGAAGGGGCAGTGACTCGCCCGTGCATTCGTCCGGAAAAAAAACCCCCGGTCCGCAAATCCAGCTCCTGACAAGTGAGCCTCCTCTCCATCCGGGGACACCTCGAGAAGGCCAATGACGGAAGTTTCCATGCCTCGACCCACAAGACGAGGCCTGACTCCCTGTCCCCCAGTCTGGGCAGGACCCTGCATCGCGGAGTTGAAAATCAGAGGAACCCTTGACGTTCCTGCACTCAAACTGGAGATCTGAGGCCCTCTTCTCCAATGCCAACCAAACCACGTGGAAAAAGTTCCGAGAGGCCCCTCCCACCTCCAGTTTCCCTGACTTCTCAGAGGCACCATGAGAAGCCCCCTGAGGTCACCTGCAACAAGTCTCGAGGAAGCCAGGGGTTTTCCTGCCTCCGAACCCGAGAAAAGACCTCGAGAGCCCTTCTTCAACACGTTCCGAGGCCAGATTCCGCCTCCCATGACTCGATGAGCAATGACGCACGCCGTCCCCCCTTCCCGCCACTCGCAGGAGACCCGACCTTCCCTGGCGCCCCACGAGAGGGCTCACTGACCCGCCGTAGCCTCGTTCGCTACTGTCGCTACGTAGAAAGCAGCACCCGGGGCCGCCGCCTGAGAAACCACAATCCCGAGACTCCCAGCCGTCATCGCGGAGATGAGGGGCCCTTCGTCTCTGCATGCCTAAGAGGCCATTCAACTCGAAACCTCTCTTCCAAAACGCCTCAGGGAGGCTTGACACTCCCTTTAGTCCACCCATGAGCTCCAAGAGATACCCCGTCCGCCGACTCGAGGGCAAGAGCGCGGGGTTTCGTTGCTATCCACTCCGAGATGAATGCCTGTCTCCCCCGGGTGCGTTCTGGAATGGCCAAACCCCCGAGATCCCTGGTCGCCCCCTGGAGAGGAAACATTGGCCTTCTGGACACAAGCCTAAATGACGTCTATGGCCCTGCAAGTCACTCGAGAGCAATGCCCCAGCTTTCCTTCGCAACTCGAATGGAGATTGGACTTCCTGGGCCAACACAAAGAGGCCATCCTGAATTCCCGTCGGAAAACTCGAGTAAAATCCGCCGCAACTCGGGACGAGAGGGAAAAACACTGTGGTTCCCCCGGGTCATCGCAAATGTTGAAGCCCTCTTTCCCGCTATACAGCGCGTCTCAGGAGAGTCCCACGTTAGAATTGGAGGTCGAAACGGTACATTGGCAACCCTTGATTAGCGCCCCCACAAAGTTCCCACGGCGCATCCCGGTTCCTCCTGGGAAGAGGAACACCGAGGTTTTCCTGTGCACCACTTCCTCTGAGCCACCTTCTACCCTCCTGTCTCGACAGGAGGGTCGACTCCCTGCTTTGTACATGGAAGGGGTTTCCCGACCTTTCCGCTCGCCACACTCAGGAATGAGCCGGTCTCACGACGACATTCCGAGAACGTGGCCTCGTGGTGCTTCCACATTGCAACCACCCCGATTTCCCGCGGTCCCCTCTCTTGGAAGAACCGATGCCCGGACAACCTCTCCGAACTTCCACCGCTGTGAATTGAAGTTCAAAGACACGAAAGGGCAGTGACTCGCCCGTGCATCGTCCGGAAAAAAATAACCCACAGGTTCAAATCAGTGCTCGAACAAGTGGCCTCTCTCCCCGAGGGACACCTCGAGAGGCACAGCGGAGTTCCATGCCTTGCAACCAAGACGAGGCCTGATCTCCTCCTGTCCCCACGTCCTGCCAGGCGACCCTGCAACGGAGTCTGAAATCAGGAGGAACCCTGAGGTTTCCTGCCTCAAACTGGGAAATGAGGGCCGCTCTTTCCAATGCACAAACCCGTGAGTCCGAGAGGCCCCTCCCCACCTCCAGTTTCCCTGATCTTCTCCAGAGCCACGCATGAGAAGCCCCTGAGGGTCAACCATGCACAAGTCGAGGAGAGAAAGCCAGGCGTTTCCTGCGCTCAAACCCCCCCCCGAGAAAAAATAGAAAGGCAACTCGGAGAGACTTCTTCAACAGTCCTGAGAAGCCAAGATTCCCCTTAACATGATGCGCTGAAGAGCAATGACGCACGCCCCTCTCGCCACTCGCATTCGGAGACCGATTCCCGTGGCGCCCCACGAGAGGCTCACTGACCTCCGCACGTCGTACTCGTGGAGAGAACAGCACCCCTGGGCCGCCGCTCGCGAGAAACCACCCCGAGACCTCCCCCGTCATCGCGGAGATGAGGGCCTTCGTCTCCTGCCAATGGCCTCGAGGCCCAACCTCCGCGACCATCTCTTCTCTTCGTCGTTTCTGTCTTGCTCT